>NW_022750415.1:0-567 GCF_011630105.1 Anneissia japonica
ATCCCATATACCATAAGTTGAGAAGTTGCACTGCGACTGCCAGTGTGAGAACATCACTGACCGTGAAGCTATCACTTGACACGGGTTTGGTAGTTGGCTAGAAGCCCAGCCAGTTGGCTAGGGTTTACCTATGACTAGGCCTAGCCTAGGCTAGGGCCTGCCTAAGCTGAGGTACCTTCATTTTCTTCCTTGCAAAACAATATGAATGATGAGTGTGAAACATAATACCGGATCTCGAGTACATATAGTTCGTTTTCAATCCATTAATGAACAGAAATGGTATCGCAACAAACTTGGTCATGCGTTTTGTAATTCGACCATCTCCTACACACTGTACTGGCCTGTACCTCTGATATTCAAAGGGCGCGTACAGCCTATTATTTTATTGTTTAGTGGCGCGCTCACTCGCTTGTTGTGCCTACAAGGGATATCAGTGCGCCATATTCTGCACGTAGTGAGACTCTCAGAGTCAGCTAAATTATAAACATATAAATTAGAATACAAAGAGGCCTATGGAAAAATAACATTTAATAATGGTGGTCCTAAATATCAAGATTAAAATATTTC
>NW_022750416.1:0-556 GCF_011630105.1 Anneissia japonica
CATCATGAAATCATATTTATCAAACAATATATTTAATAGTTACGGTAGAAGCGGTTGGCGCATCGATTGTGGCTTGGACGTAGGCCTTTCCAAACCTTGAGGTCATGGGTTCGCTGTGCAAGTCACTTGTGTCCTTGGCAAGGCACTTTATCTACGTTTGTCTCTCTCTACCCAGGAGTATAAATGGGTACCCAGTGGTTTACTACTGGAGCAGCGTGGAAAGGAGCTGTGACCAATCACATTCACTTAACGAAAATACCGAACTCCACTGACTCTGACCAATCACATTGTAAGTGTAATGGGAATTACAACCAATCACATTCACTTAATGAAAATATCGAGCTTTACCGACACTGACGAATCACATTGTAAGTGTAATAACAATTACAACCAATCACGTTCATTTAATGTAAATACCAACTTACACGGTACTGACCAATCATATTTCACTTAACTGGAATTCAATTCCACTTAAGTGCAATTCAATTAGAATAGAGCCGAGCCCTAGCATGTATCCTCCATTCATCACTGTTCCGCATTGCTGCTAGTTCATTTG
>NW_022750417.1:0-1608 GCF_011630105.1 Anneissia japonica
CTGTTCCAGCGACCTCCAGTTCTATATATATATATATATATATATATATATATATACATATATAAATAATGTGTTTAAAATTCTAACTGGTGGAACAATGTGTTAAGTAGTCTTTTTCTATTAAGTAATTTTGAAAATTATTTGTTAAAATTCATATATAGGTCTATATATATGTTATAAAACATAAAAATGTTATAAAATATTTATCCTCGGTAAAATGATGATAAGCTAATTTTTCACTCATGAATTTTTACCCATTTGGAAACTACAGAAAACACTATTTCCTAAATTTCACACAAAATTTAACCCATTAAGGAGCTGAATTTTTAACAAATAATTTTCAAAATTACTTAATAGAAAAGACTTTTTAACACATTGTTCCACCAGTTAAAATTTTTAACACATTATTCAGTCTTGAAAGGTATTAGGATATTGAACAGAATAATGAACAATAAAGAATAAAGGCGCGTGGCATTATCCACGCCCCGCAATTGAATGAAAGATATTGAAACAATGCGAGTCCAATGCTGGTAAACTCCCTTTGTATTCACGTTGGCAGCCTGCTTCGTTGCACCAGGTTACACCTCCTAAACTATTATAGCGATTGAAACAATAGCTTTTGTTCTACACAGTTGACCAATTACATTACAGTTCGACTAGGTGAGCTCTAAATCCTAGTGTTTATAAACTGTGGCAATTTGTTTCATCTTCATTAGCCACTTTGAGCTTTAGAACAACAGACAAAAATACATTAATTGAAAAAGTTGTATAGTATGGCAAGAGTATTGAAGAGTATGAACATAGTTGACTCGCCTGACTCTACCGTTCATGAAGCTGTTCCAGACAGTGTTTCTGTTAAACCGGAGCCTCAGAATTCTGATGATGTTGAATGTGTTACAAAGGGGGTACAAATTGAATCACCCACCGAAACACCGAAAGTCAATAAGCGAAAACGACCACGACCAGACTATATGCGGCATATCAAATCTCCATTTTCTTACGTCGAGATGATTACCTTTGCCATCGTGTCGAATCCCAATACCATGATGACGCTACAGAACATTACAAATTTCATGCCGAAAGCTTTTTGTTGCCTTCGTGGGGGTTACGAAGGATGGAAGAACAGTGTGCGTCATACTTTGAGTATCAACGATTGTTTCAAAAAAGTTCTGCGTCGTCCAGATAGGCCTTCAGGAAAAGACAACTTTTGGATTATGAATGTAGATTGTAAACATTGTAGGTCGTCAGGAATGGAAAAAGATTGGACGGACTTAAAATTACGTTATCAGCAATATGTACAGGAATTTATGGTTGATTCATCAGGCGTACAACTTAAATCTCCACCCAATGTAAGATTTGACAACAATCAAAAGACAAGATCACCTCAAGCTGCAGTGAGTCCCGTGAGTTTTGTTTATCATCAAGTTGAATACCCACGTCATATGTTAATGCCAGTCACATATGAGAACTCTGTGCATGCGACGAACCAATCAAACATTCAGTCAGTCTCGTATCCAATGGATCTTTCTACTAAATCACATGGCAGTCGAAAACGACAATCTTTGGATGATGAACCACTTGATCTAAGCGTGAAAAGACAGAAAACTT
>NW_022750418.1:0-1043 GCF_011630105.1 Anneissia japonica
AACTGATTACAAAAAATAATAATAATTTGATAGTACTGTTGTCATTCAATTATATAAATATAAAAAAAAGAAGGGAATGAAAAGAACTTGAAAAAAAAGAAATATTGTATTGTTCCTTTTTAATGAAGATTGTTGAAATAAATGTGGGGGTTACGCGACGAAAGAGAAAAAAAAGTGATTAAAACAAATTCAACTCCCAATGTAATAATTTCCGCTATTTCATGCCGGTAGTGCAGATAGTCGATACATCGACTGCATAGTCTTTCAGCTACAAATGAATGTTTTGGGTGCGTGCTGGTCTATGGGTGGGTATGCCAATTGTTTTATCCAGCCGAATAATAGAATCTCTTGAATCTTTAATCTTACATCTGGAATCTTGATTTTTGGGATCTAGCCGAGCAATTAGAATCTGAATTGTACAGTAACACTAGTCTACAAAATGTTCGACGAGGATGTGTCACACTACAAAAGCAACACATGCGAGAAATCATTCTAATTACAATAGTACAGTACAATGAAATTAAGAGAATATAGTATTTAGTATGCACCATGTAAGTAGAACATACTGTACCACTTCAGGGAGTGTGGCTGATAAAAAGGTGTACCGTATGTTCTATAATTATAATTGGATAAAATATATTATAAAATGACCATGTTAATAACAAAAAAATAATATATTCAGTTTTATTTTTACAGTTGCAGGTTCAAGGGGAGGGTGCCCTCCTCCCCCTCCCAATTTAAAAAAAAAAAAAATGTATTCGTCCAATAGTGGCATTTCCTGCAATCTGGAGGTGCCATAATCATTAATTTTCTCCCCTCAACCCCAACCATGGTGGGACTGAGGTAGTATAGACTCTCCATCTGTGAAAGTCCCTCTCTGGGGCTCCCTCAATTTCGAATTCCTGGAACATCCACTTGTTTAGAATATTAATTATATGGCAATACTTTGCCCGACTTCGCTTCACTGATTATCTAATGATATTTGGTGGATCAAGAGGGGCTGATGTTCAGCGATGGTCTCTACAAAGATGGGAAGGGTAATC
>NW_022750419.1:0-2044 GCF_011630105.1 Anneissia japonica
CAAAAAAAAAAAAAAAATGATTACTGATGACATGACAGTGATGTGGCTATTATACCACTGGCAGTACAGTATGTAGGCCCATGATATGAGATGAATTATTAAACACACACAATATTATATTTAATTTAATATAGACCTATTATAGCATTCAACACAGGACGTGGCCATTTTGCAAAGAAAGAGCGAGGCCTAGGCGATTAAAAATTACCGCTAATAATTTAAACATAGCCCACACATCCAACTTGCAGTGTAGCCCAAACAAGTAAAATTATCCCAACTATGCCTTTACACTACCCCTACAACAGTCTAGGCCTAGTCTCTTCTACTAGCTAGGGCCAGAGGACTGGCTGGCGTATCTTAGCTAGAACAAAAGATAACCACATAATAATAAAGCAAGCCTATACAGTTACGATATTGGGCTAGTTTAGATACACCCTCTAATATAGTATACAAATATAAAGTACCTACCATTTATTTGATAATGCTGAAATTCTTTAGTATGTAAACTGTGTATGGAGACAGCTTTACAGCAACTGATGATACTTCAAAAAATGAGCATTTGTTTCTGATTGGTCTGTACCTAATGACCTAATCCGATTAGCCCATTACTTGCCACACTTTCAAGGACAGAAAACCAATGTAATTAAAATAATGATTAAAGATCATATATGCTCTCATAATAGGCCTATGAGTTTTTTTATACACCACCATGGAGGTAAACTTTAATAAATCTTGTACAATTATTTCTATGAAATTTCATATCAAGTTGAGGTTGAGTTAAAGAAATTTAAACTTGGTTGAAAAAAATAACATTCTAAATGTTGATTATACGTTAAAATACAAACTACATTTTAATTTGACATTGAAAAGAGGTTGAAATTTATGTTATTACTGTGATTTTAATATCTCAACCAGTTTTCAACGTTTTTATTGTTGAAATAATGTTGAGTAAATAATGGGTAGGCCTACTTTGAAGAAACACATAACACATTTTCAATGTTGATTCTACATTGACATAAAAACTATATTTAAAGTTAACGTTGGAAAAATATTGAATAAATATAGGCCTATTGCAATTGTTATATTAAAATCGCAACCCGATTTCAAAGTTAATTCATTGTTGAAATAAAATTTGGTAAAATCTTAAACTCCGGGTTGAAAACACAACTTATTTTTAATGTTGCTTATACGTTAAAATAAAATCTATATTTTAACTTGACATTGAAAAGATGTTGAAGTAATGTTGTTACTGAAATTTTAATATCTCAACCAGAATTTTCAACATTTATTTATTTTTGAAAAAACGGTGTGTAAATAATGGGTGGGTTTAACGTTGAGAAAACGTTAAATAAACAATAGGTCTTTGGTTGAAAAACATAACACATTTTTAACGTTGATTCTACATTGAAATGCAATTTTACGTTGACGTTGAAAAGATTTTGGACTTATATAGTTACTGTAAATTTAGCCTATCTCAACATATTTCCAACGTTTATTTAACATTAAATAATGTGGAATAAACAAGGTTTTAATTGAAAAAACATACGGTAACATTGAACGTTGATTATACATTAAAATACAAACTATATTTCAACATTACATTGAAAAGATGTTGAACTAATGTTGTTACTGTAATTTTAATATCCAAACCAGTTTTAAATATTATTGTTGAAATAACTTTGAGTTAAATTAATGGACATTGGTTCTACATTGAAATAACAATTATATTTAGACTTAACATTGCATTGTTATGTTAAAATTTCAACCAGATTTCAAAGTGAATTCAGTGTTGAATTAAAGTTGAGTAAAACCAATATTTTAACTTGACACTGAAAAACATTTAACTTATGTTGATACTGTAACTTTAAAATCTCAACATATTTGCAATGTTTATTTAACGTTAAAAAAATGTTCAATAAACAATAGGATTGTGGTTGAAAAACATATCACTTTTTCAACATTGATTCTACATTAAAATGCAAACTATAATTTAACTTGATGTTGTAAAAATGTTGAACTTACGTTGTTACTATAACATTAAAAT
>NW_022750420.1:0-1069 GCF_011630105.1 Anneissia japonica
CCCAGGTGTTCATTCAATATTTATTGCATATTGTTAGCTAACCAACTGCGCGTATTCCTTGGTAAAAAAAAAGACAAATAATGACCTGACGTTGAGTACCGTGTGATGCCATGGCCGGTTGCGTGTGATGAGCAACACGTCGTAAGCATACAATTAATATGAATGTTATTATTTTTGTTATTTATTGTATATTAATTGTTATTTCTTTATAAGTATCATGTATTTGTACAATTTTGACATGAACTTGAGTAAAAACAATCAAGATTGAATTAGCTTTTTCGTCATTAAAGTGTATAATGCTTTCAGGATGAATTAACATTATAGCGAACGACAGAGATAAGTATATAAATAAGTAGTGAATACATAATGCATATAAAACAAAACCATCAAGGACTATAATATTGTTGCATCGCTTGTGTAAACCACAGACCTTGGCATTTCTTTCTTTATTCTCTTTGTGCTCTTAAGAACAATATTTTTGCCATTTCATCCCAGACATATATTTCATTTGCTTCTGATATTATTTCATGGCTTTCTAGAAACGCCACTTCACTTTTAAAAATTATTTTGTCTAATTATAATACACAGTCTACTAGTTTTTCATGGCACAACTGTCTCTGCCAAATTACTTCACTGTTACCGTCTTGTCCATTTTTCATTACGAACTGTAGACCGATATCTGTCTGTTGTCCTAGACAGTTTTATTTAATAATCTTAATAATACTAAAACGATATAAGAAATGATAATTTTAAAGACTAACTGTAAAAAAGATATAATTAGGCCTAACAAAAATTCATAAAAATTGCCTGTTTTCGATTGTTAATTTAACGCCGAGTAAGCCAAAGCCTAGGCCTATCCATGGAGGTATAATATCTATGTCCTAGGCCTCTCCTAGTTTTATATTTCTGCTGTCTGTTGGTTTTGATCGTAACGATGACGATAATCTCGATAAATTATTAACGTAATTCTCAGAAATATAACGTGAGCTTGTGTTACAATTATTTTTTATACGAGACGTTTTTGTTTGTGTTAATTGGGTTTTTACACTAACCTGTTATCAATTCCCCA
>NW_022750421.1:0-693 GCF_011630105.1 Anneissia japonica
TGTACTATAGTACATATCTTGTGCAAAATACAGAAGTAACGACAGGGACGTATCTGGAGTGGGGTGGGGGGAGCCGTGGGAGCCGGGGCTCCCCTCTTTTGTACACAGTGTTAAAATTCTAAAGCTTATTCTTGAGCCAATACAAATTCTTTCCTGGGATCACTCAAAGTTAATACTTCTATAACATGTAAATATGCATCAGTACACATTATATTATATAGGCCAAATAGAACACATAGACCTAAGCTTGATTAAAAAAAATCTTAAATCCATAAACCTCAGACCAGGTCTTTTAAGATAGAAATGCGATACTGTGGTTCAATTTCGTTTTTATCCTTTTGCAAGTTTCTTTAAATTTTTGTTTAATAATACTACTACTAATAGTAATAATAATAATTATAATAACAGTGATGATGACGACGATAGTAATAATTGATAATAATATTAATAGCAATAAAAAGTGAAGAAAATTGTGCTTAATGCGAAAAAAAGTTGATCATAATATAGTATATATAGATACCGATACTGGATACCGGTATTAAGTAGATTCCCGATGAAAGATAATCAGAAAATTGTTGGCGTTTAATTTTGACTATAATGGTGATGTGATATGATGATGAATTTTACCATATAAGTCATTTCCGGCCATCTCGAGAGGTACTATTTCCTCAAATTTTCTCACCTCAGCCCCAG
>NW_022750422.1:0-547 GCF_011630105.1 Anneissia japonica
TTATTTTTGTTACTTGGAGAGGAACATGATCTAATTTAGATTAAAAAAACTTGACAGCTTGAGTATAAAATTGAAGATTGACATCATCAGAAGTACCGTAATGGCTTACTAAGTCACAATAAACAAGATGACTTAGTTTCAACAACAATAACAATATAATCATCATTTTGATATTTTTACAAAAAGTTATAATTAATGATAATTAAAGTAATTTTAATATTGATTTAGCACATTTTGCTAAAAGTTTCTGTGCACTTTATATTAGAAATAAAAAATCTGGAATTGAGCAAAATACAGTATTAAAAGATGTTCTGTGTTGCCTGAATGTGCTGATGTTAGTTGCTTGTCATTCCGAAAGGGAACAGAGGCGCCAACTCACGATAGCCGAAAAATACTGTCTAAGACTTTGAAAATAATAAAGTTCTTACTATATTTTCTATTATATTGTGAGAATTTTATGGGGAAATGCGGCCGGGCTGCTTTTGAATCCACCACTGAATGTTACGTATCATCGAGACACTATTAAAAAAAAACACTATTAAAAAAC
>NW_022750423.1:0-1657 GCF_011630105.1 Anneissia japonica
TGTAAAAAAACGGTCACTCGTCTTGTGTGTGTGCTTCCCAAGTATACATGTATACTCTCGTAAAACATAGGCCCCCCCCCCCCCCTCCCAAAAACCCTCCAAAAATCCATGATCCAGGGGGACAGGGGATACTTACGCAAATATTTTTTAAGGGGGTGGGGGGTTAGTCCCCTCACTTTTACGTCCGCAATGTAATAATTTCTTAAGTCAAGAAGATGCCTGAAAATTGTTGAAATGAACTGCATTGATGACTTGTACAGCCGGTATTCTATCTCTGCACACAAACATCTGAATTACTACTACAAATCTCTGCACACAAACATCTGAATTACTACTACTAATCTCTGCACACAAACATCTGAATTACTGCTGCTGCTGCTGCTGCTGATGCTGCTGCTGCTGCTAATAATAATAATAATGATAATAATAGTAATAATAATAATAATAATAATAATAATAGTAATAATAATAATAATAATGATAATCTATAATAATAATAATATAGGGCCTATAATAATAATAATTGAGATTAAATTATTATTATTAGTATATTTATTATTATTATTAATAATAATAATAATAATAAAATTAGTTTTCAGCACAGTGAAAGTAAATTAAAAAGACAATTGAGTTTTATTTTCAAAGGAGCACCACAGCGATTAATTAGATGATGATGAATTTTACCCTAGAAGACTGTCATTGCCGGCAATCTAGAGATATTTCCCCAAATGTTCCCACCTCAGCCCTTAGGTGTGGACTAGGCTGTGAAGTAGGTAGGCCAAAAGTAAATACATCAAAGACAAAAAGTTTTTTATAACTATGTCCTAAAATTGTCGAACCTCAGGCCCAACTATCGTGGGCCTGAGGTGGGTGTGGACTCACAAAATGTCCCCTTCACCTTTAGAAATAAGAAAATCGAAAAATAAATAAAAGCGGTTGTTTATTCCTTGTTAAGAATCAACCCAAGAATTCGAATGTGCTGTATATTGTCTATAATAGGCTAAACTACACAAAAAAAAAAGTGGCGGAATTAAAGTAAGAATGATTTTACAATGGATGACCACGACCAATTTTAAAAATAAAATTATGTAAAAGTGTACATCAATTGAAGATTCGAAAAGATATTGGAGACCCAGTATCACTTTCGGTACAGAAGAATTAAAGGTTTGGAGTATGTCTACTGGCGCTTTTCTCTGGAATATGATAGAGACCCTGGATAGAATGTTCAAGAGAACGTAAGTCATGTTGTATATTTATTAATACATTTAGTTACTGTGATGATGAATTCTCAGGTAATCGCCCTCTTTCACTGATCGGAATAAGTATACGTGCATCAAGTGGGCACGCGTGAATTATTGTAGCTATTGCTCAAGAGTAAGACAATTAATAACAGTTTTAATCAAAAATCAGACATAAACATTTATCTAATCCGATTTTAAAGCTAAGACGTTGCTAAGGTGGTTTGATTAATATGAGCTTATTTCGTTTGCTTAGGCCCACCTAATCTTTCGTGGAAGTATTAAGCAATTTTCTGAGAAGACATTGATAAACATTCAACCAACGCGAATATTTACAATATTACCAAAGCCTTTAACCACATCCGTATACCAGGGGTGGCGCCAGCGGGCGGGGGCCGGGGGCCAGAGCCCCCCCCCCC
>NW_022750424.1:0-1348 GCF_011630105.1 Anneissia japonica
TTTTAGAAGCGTTTCCTGTCAAACTCCATAGTGAGATTTAACTAAGCAAGCAATTATAAGTCATTTATTGGTAAGTATGTGTACTGGCATTGTGCCAAATTACTTACTTTTCTAGACTACATATTATCAAAAGCCACAATTGCTCATCATTCCGGTTTCGATGTATTAAAAGATTGATATTTAACTTAAAAATGTCCTAAGTCTCTTGAGCGAGCAACTGTGGCTATCAGAGGTATTCGCCCATTACTGAACCTATATTTTGCGTCGGACTTGCGCAAAATCCGGTGATCGTCGGTAATCCCGGAAGTAGACCTAGGCCTAGCTATCTGTCGTCATACTTGTGTTTGTATTGAGCTATCCTCCTAACTGCATAGCCTGGCGGCGTACATTTTTATTGTTAAAACGTCAATAATTTAATTAATATCTTATTATTATTATTAAGCCTAGGCCCTTATCTTAGTTGGCCTGCCTATAGTAAGGTTGTTTCATTTGTCACCTGTATCCTTTTTATTTCTTTTGTTGTGATAGCAATTAAGTGATGATGCATACAGTTTAAATTGAGCCCAATCAACCTCAATAATTTTTAGCTTATATAAATCACCTACGGCTAAAAGTGTTTTTTTTGTTTGTTTTTGTTTTTATCTTTTTTAGGTTAAAGTCAGAAGAAGAAGACCAGTGAATTTTCTAAGGAATCTGAAAATGGGCAGCTGAAAGAGTGAGAGGTTGACTCTACAGCTCATCATTTTTACTCCACATTGCGCTGCTTTCTTGTCACCTTCTCAATCAAAATAAGATTAGATGTAATTTATAATAAATTATAATAATTTTTCAACCTTTAAAAACTTAATCAAAACCCAGGCTGTCATATTTTTTATCATTTCCACTGCAAAGTTATGTTTTCTTGCCTGAACCAGATTAAATTAGTTCTTTTCATTCCGATTTACTTTTCTTTAATTTTTTTGTTTATTTAATCCACTTGTGAAACCAGTGCTGCATCACTAAAAATGCTATTAATAAAAAGACAGAATTATTGCAATTAGATACAATGTAATGGTAATTAGATAAAATGTACAGGTAATTTTATTTTACAAAACCAAACAGGCAGCATCCAATGAATATTGTAGAATAACTTTCATTTTATATTGTTAATAAATGTATTAAATTGTAACTCTTTTCCTCGCATTTCATTCATGTTTGGTGTTCTAAAAGAAGTGTATTGCAGGGATAGGTATTAAAATAGGACGAAGGGCCACAGTATATTTTTGATTTAGCACCGAGGGCTGCACCCAATTTTCTTTTAGAACTAGAGTACATACATGGTGTACCGCAAGAAATTGTAATTAGTTGT
>NW_022750425.1:0-610 GCF_011630105.1 Anneissia japonica
AATGCAAAACAATATAAAATTAAAACGGAACAGTAGAGAAAATCCGATCAAAATGACAAAATAAACTAAGTCTCCACTGGAAGAAATCCCAATATCTGCAGACGGATCCGTTTCGGCCTTCCAGGCCTCATCAGTGCAGCTAGGGTACAGACCCAAACGAAACGTTCGACCAGCTTAGGTAGGGCCCAAACTAGTCAAAGTCAACAGAGCCAAACCAAGGCAATATATATACACAGCCCAGGTGTGAATACAAATAGTGGAACACAAGCTATGCAGCTCGGTTCCAGTAGATACAGAGAATATTTTGTAATTCTTAACGCGTCCTACGAAATTCTCAGACAGAACTAGTCCGAGAATTTGTGAACAAGATCGGATCGGAGATCTAAAGCTGCAATCTCTACCGTGCATCAATGGCGGCCCGCTAGATCTCAAGAGAGATTCTTTAATAATAATATAAATTTTAATGTAAAAAAAAATTGTAAAAAACCCATAAAAACAACAAACCACATAATGCAAAACAATATAAAATTGAAACGGAACAGTAGAGAAAATCCAATCAGAATGACAAAATAAACTAAGTATCCACTTCCAGGCCTCATCAGTGCAGCTA
>NW_022750426.1:0-622 GCF_011630105.1 Anneissia japonica
CGTCTTCTTCTCCACCACGCGCACGTCTGATTCCACGGACTTGACCACTCCGAACGTACCCCTGTTGTCCACCGAGAACGCTCCTCGCTTCGATATATCATCCGGGGTGTCGCGGTAAATCACCGTCCGCGGCTGCAGGACGTCCATCGCAAGCAATCGGATGAACTGAGGACGAGAAGGAGAACGAAGTTCACCTCTTATACACATCTAGATGTGGGTGCGATCTTGTTCTTCTTCTTCTTCTTCGTCGGTCGAAGACTCGAATACGTCCGTTCGATGTGCCGTCCTACCTCGTTTTGCGAACGACACGTCCTGATCGCGAGAATCTAAGTAACTGTCCGAACATTTCGTTGCAACGGCTTCCTTCTCGCCTCTCGGCATGATGAGGGGAACGCGCTCTTCGACGTCCATCGTCAATCGCTTCCCGTCAACGGACGCCACAGCTCTGCCCCCGAACGCCGTGACCAGTCGTTGCCGCTCGTCTTTGTTGAATACCGGAAGTTCGATTTTGTTCGACCTGTACTTGCAAAATCTGAGCGCGGACGTTACGAAGGACAACAACGTCTTCGGATCGTCCACCATCGAGTGCACGTGTTCGACGACGATCACGTTCTTGTGTTCG
>NW_022750427.1:0-687 GCF_011630105.1 Anneissia japonica
ATAGGTATATTAAATCTTTTCTATCAATACAATATTATACACATAATGCCCTATATAGACTAAGTCTGTTATGAGGATTAATGAGTATAGTCTATATTTGTTTAATGTTGATAACAATTACACAATTCAACAGTATTTTATGTGAACAATCATTAGAACAAAATGTTATTACATGCCCACAAATTATATTAGATCTACCACAACATAATTGTACATGTTTAACAACAAGCATATACATAAACTTAAAACAGAAACGCTGTCATGTGAATAACAAAAAAGCATTTTCCCCAATAAATTTCAAATGGGTCTAGGCCCGTTGCCACATGGCCTGTTGCCACATGGCCTGTTGCCACCCGGCCTTTTGCCACCCGGCCCGTTGCCACATGGCCTGTTGCCACCCGGCCTTTTGCCACCCGGCCCGTTGCCACATGGCCTGTTGCCTCCCGGCCTTTTGCCACCCGGCCCGTTGCCACCCGGCCTTTTGCCACCCGGCCTTTTGCACACCCGAATTTTTGCCAAACTATGTGTACTGAATGAATGTAGGTATAAAATGGCCAAGGAAAAATTGGCCCCGGTAAAAATGGCCTCAAATGACAATAGGTAAAAATGGCCCAAAGAACAAATTCAGTAATAGAAATGATATTTTTTTTTAAATCTTCAAGTATTTAAATACTGTAATAAGCAAGA
>NW_022750428.1:0-599 GCF_011630105.1 Anneissia japonica
TGTCGCGCGAAACGGCGTTCCCGGCTTTCGTCGCAGGTCTCGCGTACATGTTCAAGGCGCACAGCTAAGGCGACGATCGTTCGAGACTCGTCGAACTCGTCAGCTCGTGTTTGGGCACGACTTCCAAGAGTTCGCACAGGACCAAGTGGGCGAGATGCAGCGAGGAAGAGAAAAGGCAGTTCGAAGCGGCCGTCGCGCTTGGAGGGTTTCTTGCCGACAAAGTCGACGACGACGAGGAACGGGAGGAGGAAACCGACGATCGGCGCAAGAAGGCGTTCGTCCGGTACTTCTACGACACCCTCCTTTTTCCGCACCACAGCAAAATCGCGGCGGCCGTTGCCAACCTGGACGAGATTCGCAGATGGCTGAGATCCGATCTTGACGAACGGAAAACGTCCAACCACGTCGTGCCGAAGACCGACAAGGTGCACGACTCGGCCATCATCAGGGTCGTACTGGCGCATCTGAACAGCGTCAAGACCAAACCGTTACATCCGATGCTTAAGAGGGTGTTGGAGTTCACGCGAACCAACAGGCCGTTCAACCTCTTGTTCGTCCTGCCGGACAGATCGGCCGGTCTTGTCGCGTGCGTCCTCATG
>NW_022750429.1:0-759 GCF_011630105.1 Anneissia japonica
GAACTTGCTGACATTTTTTCTCTATTAGACAATGAAGCACCGATACTTGAATGTCCACCAAACCAAAATGTAACCGGTGATTCTGACTGTATGGCAAGTGCAACATGGGCCACACCGAATGTCACAGACAACTCAGGGGATATTTTCACACCAGTATGTGATTACATGAGTGGAGCAACATTCTCTGAATATAATACTACTGTCACTTGTAATGCTACTGACGATTATGACAACACTGGGTACTGTGCATTCAAAATTTTCATCATTGGTAAGATATTTGGGAAGTGTATGTAGTGGATGCTTATTATCCTAACGTGAGTTAACACTGCGAATTACACCGGAAATTTAACCTGGGTTGGTTCTTCCAAAATACTAAAAAACTAGGAATTGTGTTGATTCGGTTTGCAGTTACGGGCTTCAGTCGGTAGGGTTAACTATGTCATCCAGCAAAAAAAAAAAAGATGATTAAAAGTTCATCGGAAGTAAAACCTACGCTCTCAACCGTTTAAGCATGAACATTTAAGATCGTCTTGAATCACCACCCTGAAGAGTTTTACTCTGTTAACAATTGGGAGTATGGTGTGTGAGATGTGAAAATCTATGTCTGGTAAACTTCTATGACCAAAATACACCTGCAGGATCTGACACTTGGAGGGATTAAGATATAATTTATTTGTCATTGACCATTGCTGTAAAAGGTCCAGGCAGGATTGGATGGAAATTGGAGAGCCAATTTTATTACTTTCTCCAAGTGTCAGA
>NW_022750430.1:0-556 GCF_011630105.1 Anneissia japonica
GGCCGTGCAGCGATCCAGCACCTCGGCCGGAGCGATTTTCGTCGTGATGCTGAACGTGGACAGCCAGCGATAGAAGACTGTGGGTATTAGCCACTGCGTGTGATCGTAGGGATTCTCGGAGAAGGTCGAATCCAGCAAAACCCTGGTCTTGAGCCGCAGATCTTTGACGACGCACGTGTCCCTGTCGGTGACAGACGCGCCTCTTTCGGAGAAACCGACGAAGTCCGGGTGTCCGCTGATGGCCCGCAGCTTGGACATCGGATAGTGGTCTCCCTCCAGCACCTCCCTGAGGTTGACCGGGGGAAACCCGAGAAACGGGGCGATCGAGTACGCCGTGTCCATGACGTCTTCGCTTTCGCCCTGTCGTGTTTAGCGATCCATGCTAATGGTTTGTCTGCAGAACGATCCTGCCGGACTGCCAAGGCTTCACGTCTCCGGACGCGAATCCGAGAACGGCCCGTCCGTGTTTTGCGGTCACGACGTCGGCGATTCTCGACGCGTGATGGACGACGTCGCGAAGGTCGTCCCCGGACAGTTCGCTGACGAACACCTCCGC
>NW_022750431.1:0-768 GCF_011630105.1 Anneissia japonica
TGTGTTTGTGTTTGTGTGTATGGATATATATTGTTTTAAAATTGCTCTTATAACAATAAAGTTAAATTTACATTTTAAAAGAGTTTCACCACCAAAATGGTAGCCATCTTGGAATTTTTTTATGATGACGTCATTATTCCGATTAAATTTTTTAACGAGAGTGAGGAGTAACTATTTAGCCAAGTCCTTGTTACATTTGATACACATAACATATGTAAAAGTGACTAAAAACATACTTTTATTTCCCTTACCCCCATCTTAATTAGCCCAAAATAGGATATTTTATGTCAAAATTTTAAAGTCCTATAAAAAAAAATTGCCCAAGCTCTAAGAATGGGCAAATTTTTTCTGAGACACTATATGATATACTGATTCAGAAAAAACCAAAAATAAATTTTCCTTTACTTTTTCCCCGCTAATTTCCTACTGCACCCAGGCTAAAATATAAAATATTATGCATTGTACTATTTACAGGCATGTTTAAATCAGAGTTTTTGTAATATAACAACAGCTACTATTAGTACGGCAGCTTAGGGCCACATTTGGACTTGATGTGGACGTTCCGGACAAAAGCACCAATTTTTTTTTTTACATGCTCCTTATGGTTATAGCATTCAATTTTTGGTAGGAACCACCTCATCCGAGGTCATTATGGCGGCCATCTTGGATTTCAAAATGGTAGCCTTATAAAACCTATGTTTATTTATATCTCCGCTTCTAAATCACTTTGAATTATAATTATAATGTCTAAGAGTATGTTTATATGAT
>NW_022750432.1:0-676 GCF_011630105.1 Anneissia japonica
AAGTAACTAAGTCCAAAAGTGTATGTACAGTACTGCGCATGACTGGACTACACAGGCAAAGCTCCCCGGTGTGTTATTCATTTGCATCTACTAGGCCAAAAAATATAGGCTAGGCCTACGTGTTTGCAAAACTGGAAAAAATGAAAAAAAAAAAAGATTTAAAGTGTATGGCTCGCATGGCTCGCATGACTCGCGCATTGGCTCGCATGACTCGCTAGCTCGCACTTTGGCACTACTCGATTTGGCGTCGACATCCAGAGACATTTGTCCAGCAGTGGACCAACAATAGCTGATGAAGCCTCTGAAGGTTATCGACGTAATTAACTTACCACACACCCTGGTCAGTCAACAACAGTTAACAAAAATATCTTAAATTTAGAAATAAATAGTAAAATTAATTAATCAAAATTAATGCCGAAATATTACAATGAAAATTCAAATGGAAGAATTGAGGCAATCAATATGGTAAATTATATGTCATGTCATAACAAAATTCACACATGATAATTTTGGAATTAGCTGTATCAACAATTGAATAAGGTAAAGATGTTGCGGCGTTTTTTATAGGAAATATTTCGTGTTACCATTTCAGTGAACTAAATTGACATAACGAAAAATAATTCGATCAATAATGAATGAAGGAAAACAATTTTTCTTAAGGATGGCAGTTAATGCA
>NW_022750433.1:0-2708 GCF_011630105.1 Anneissia japonica
TCACATTATTATTCAAGCATGAAACTGACAAGCAATGTATTCATCAAGTTAGGAGTTCCAATAGAGATTTTGCTTAGTTAAATATTAATATTTATACTGCAACTAATGCAGAGCACTCACTGAGGCTGACGGCTGATGCGATTCCATGGAGAACAAAACTTGTCGACGGACACGCAACAAATTGTTTTAATGATGATCTGTTCAGACAGCCACCGACTATCAACAGACGGTGTTGCGTCGTCTAGTGCTCATAGGGAGCAGATTTGGGTTCGTCAGCCGACAGTCGTACGGTGCAGTCAGTGCCCGGCTTAAGACTTCGCAAACAATATTTAACAAGGCAATACAGCAAAGCTTATCATTGTGAGTAGAGAGCCACTGATAATCTAGTTTTTGTTTTTTTTATCAGGCTTGGGGATGGGAAAGATGATCATTTGGGACCCAAAGTGTATGAAGCTTGGGGAAGAGAGAGCTGATAATTTCATCTAGCTATTACAAAATAAACAACTGGTTTTCAGCCAAAATAAATTATTTGATTACCGGTAAATATGGGCCACCAAAAAAAAATGGTAGGCTATTAAGTAGCTAATGATTTTTCCTCAGAAATTTCAGTAGAGTTTAGTTTGAATTGGTCTGGCTGACAAAGGCTGTGCTTTGTATGCTTTATATCATTATCATATAGCTAATGAGAAAGAACATTTTCAATGTTATGAATGATATGTTACAAATGGATATCACCTACGATGATATTGCAGTTTTAAACATTAATGACATAATAAAATAATAGTGCAGTACAGTTATTTATTTTGAATTAGGTTGTGCTTTGTATGCTTTATATCATTATCATATAGCTAACAATAAGGAACATTTCAATGTTATAAATGATACAAGTATGTTACAAATTAATATCACCCAGGATAATATTACAGCTTAACATTAATGACACAATAAAATAATAGTGCAGTAGAGAATATTTAGTTTGAATTGGTTGGTTGACAAAGGCTGCATTTTGTATGCTTTTATCATTATCATATAGCTAATGAGAAGGAACATTTTTATTGTTATGAATGATACATGTATGTTACCCTTGATGATATTGCAGCTTAACATTATTGACATAATAAAATAACAATGGGAGCTGTTAAAATGGATGTGTAAAATTACACTTTTATCAAATGCAATAATGCATAATAGAAGTTAATGATATGTTGTTAAAAATTAATTGATTGTTAATAAACTATAAAAGACATGATACATAATTAGCAAATATATAACAAACCGGCTGTTGAGAACAATAGAATAATGAGAGCAAAGAAATGAAGGAAAACAAAACAATGAATAAAATATTAAGTTAAATTAAAATTAAATATTTAAATTTTACTTGATACTAATATAAAAAGGATATATTGATTCAATTACTAATAATCTATCAACTTGACAAGTAATCAATTTTGAATCAATGATTAGATCACAGAAATTTGAATTCTGTTGAAGTGTACACAAAAATAAATGAATTTACATATAAATAACACTAACAATAAAATAATATAATGAAAATATTAATAGTAATGATGATGATCAATCAATCAATCAAAAGGATTTGTATAGCAGCAATATCTACGGCAAAATGCAATGTTCAGTGATGATGGTTATTAAAATAAAAATATCCATAATAAATAACAATAACAAAATATTAATTAGAATAATACTATGACTAACACTTACATTTAATTCTTGGCTGAGAATATCTATAAAACTACCAAGTACAATAATGAAGTCAAATACATTCCAATAATCACGAAAATAGTTCTGAAAAATACAATAATTGGCAAAAATTATACCTGGTTAGACACTTAACTTGGAATTGAAAGAGCAAATTACTTGTAGGTCAAAAGGCCAACCACAAAAAATTATTTGTAGGGTCACAAGTGTGATATATATCAGTCATGCAAATTAAAATAATATATTCTTTCATAATTGTATTTGTAATTACACAGAATTCCATAGAAGTAATTTATTATATAATGAAATTTCAAATAGAAGCTGTAAAAACATCAAAGGTCAATAGTTAAAACTGATAGTCATAAAATTATTTCTTTGGTTTATAACAAAAATATTTTTGTATAGTTGTATTTATAATTACATAAAGTTCCATAAATAAGTAATAAGTAATTTATTATACAACAAAATGATTAATGGAGGATGTAAAACACCAAAGGTCAATATTAATATATAGTTTAGCTTATTGTCATAAAGTCATACCTTTGGTTTAAATGCAATGATTTTGAGTAAAAATTCAACAGCAAAAGCCCCGGTGAATACCATATTTAAATAATCTAAAGTATCTTCATATTTTTGAGGTTGTTTATGAAACTGAAAAAAAAGAGAAAATATTAGATTTAATATTTCAATTCATAAACATAAATATTATTGAATTCTACTTGAAACATTAAGCCCTACCAGGACACCGCATCATTTTATGGCCAACATCATAAACATCCCCATCACATCCCCATCACATCACCATTATCAACCTTATAATATATATTGAATGTACAGGCTTCCCTCTAATTAAAAACCCCTCCAATGAAAGACCACCTCCAATTCGTCGCTCACATCATGAACTAACACAATCAAATTAGATTGTGTTAGTTCGTGAAATCACAGTAGCACGTCAAAATATGCGCAGTTGTTGTTACGGACTTTTTGTG
>NW_022750434.1:0-730 GCF_011630105.1 Anneissia japonica
TAAGAGAAAAGAAAGAGGGGAGAGGGAGGGAAAGAGAAAGAAGAGGAAAAGAAAAGGAAAGAAAAGAGAAGAGAAAAATAAAGACAAGAATAAAAGGAAGACATCATAATGACCAGACTCACAACACCCTGCAACCCCTTCTCCACTTCAAAAACTGATCATAACTCCTTTGATCTATGCTGCCCGATGGCGTAACCACTGGGGAACAAGGAAAATATCTATCTTTGAAAAATCTTCCCCACCCCTTTATAAATGCCCTTTCATCCCCTGAAAGTGGCTAAAAACCTCAAATTTCGCGCGCATTTCTTGTTAACATGGCCCAATTTCGTCTAAAAATTGCACATTTTAGGGAGTTTTGATCAATTCCAACGAAATTAAAATTAAAAACACATGGGGACAAGGGGAAAATATCCATCTTTGGAAAATCTTTCTCCACCCCTTGACAAATGCATCCTCTGAAAGTGCCTAAAATTCTCAAATTCTTTTCGCGCATTTCTTGTTACGGTAGGCCAATTTCCTCTATAAATTGCACATTTTAGGGAGTTTTCATCAATTCCGACGAAATTTGAATTAAAAACACAAAAATATTTTGCGCGCTTGGCGCGCATTTTTTAGGGCTTTTTTAGTTTTATCCTTTTCAGTTATTTAAACACATAGTCCCAAACCCAAGAAAGACAAATTTAAGATAGATCATTTTAACCTAAAAGAAGGGCCTCAATGTGTATAGATG
>NW_022750435.1:0-521 GCF_011630105.1 Anneissia japonica
GTCATAGTTAAAGAAAATATTAAACTATTTCGAAGGAACGAAATATTATTTCGAGGGAACGAAATTATTATTCGTTCCCTCGAAATCATTTCTAGGGAACGAAATTATTTCGTTCCCTAGAAATATTATTTCATTCCCTCGAAATATTATTTCGTTCCCTATATATATACACCCACTATAGGGGAGAGCTCCCCCCCCCCCTTCTCGAAGAGAAAGAGCACACTTCGTCCAGGAGAAACAAATATTCTATGTATTTTCCACATACTAATAGACTCAAATATCGATTAAAAGGTTTTGAAACCCTTAAATTGTCAAAATTTAAAAACTGTCTAAATCTTTTAATCGTAGCTCGACCACACGCACTTTGCTTTCGTCAGGAAAATCTAACCCATGTTCCTTTAGGGGCTCCGTACTCCCTTAGTGTTAAAGTTCACCAACTAACTCGTCAACTGTGACGAGTTCAAGTCTAGCATTTCTATACGTTCATCCTTTAGAATCAGTAGTATAGCAGTTAATTATTG
>NW_022750436.1:0-538 GCF_011630105.1 Anneissia japonica
TGTGTGTGGGTGTGTGTGTGTGTGTGTTTGTGTTGGGTCAAATTTGTGTGGAGGTTGAAAAATACAGGGGAGTCTTTATGGCCCAAAATAGTGATTTTAGTAATGTAATTCGTAAGGCAAATTACAGTAATATTTTTACCAAATTTCTTTGAAAAAATTTCGTAGGCATAGGACCTAGGCCTAGCTAGGTATACAGTAATTTCATTTTACAGTAGTTTGGAACGATATCAGGAGTGGGGGTGGTGGCAGTGGCCTACTAGGACTACAATTTATTTGAAGCTATCTTGGGTCCGATCATCCACACTAGTTGGGCCCAATCGTCTGCCACCCGAAGTTTTCATTACGATCGTCGATGATCAAGAACGTAACCATCTAGGCCCCTAGGCTTAGATTGCTCTGCTACCTATACTACTACCGCATAACAAAGAAAGCAACCCACACGGTGCATTCTTAAATTGTACACACATTATTATAATGTATTAGACGATAACACGATATCACTGACTGAACGATCTACCACCCTCGCATCGCAGTAACT
>NW_022750437.1:0-945 GCF_011630105.1 Anneissia japonica
GTTGACGTGGGATCGTTTGAGCAACGTGTGCGAGGACATGGGTGTCGTGTTCGGTCTCAAGAGTACCATGAGACTTCGAGGGCGCGTCTTCGACCTCACTCATCTACTGGGCGAGATATTCGCCGTTCTCAATGTGTACGGATGCCCACCGAAGCGACTGTTCCGAGAGAATCGAAAATTACCGGGGGAGAACCAATGCTGCTACAACGCCCGAATAATTCGCGCTCACGAACATTGGTTGGGCAAGCAGGAGAGAAAATTTCTGCACGACCAAGTGGTTGCCGAACTTCAACCGGATCCGGCCGATCTGCTGTTCGCTTTCTCCCTAGTGAACCCGCTGGTTCAGACCGAACAATTGGTGGTGAGAACGTTGGTCGATCAGATGGTGGATCCGGCGGAACCGACGGTCTCTCGCGACGCGGAAACGCATTTTGCATTGCACTGCAAAACCGAAGACGCTCTACTGTCCACCGTCGAGAGGAAGACGGGCGTCACCCGAAAACGATGCAAGGACATGCTGTCGGCTATGCAGAGCGGAGACAAGAAAACGTTTCGAATGGTCGACGAGGACGGACGCAAGCAGATGTTGCTGTTGAGCAGCGTGGGAACCGAAGCGTACTTGGCGGCGCACGATGACAGGTACCGGGAAATTTCGAACCTGATGATGAAACGAATGAACGACGCCAGATCCGGTCGGCTGTTCGACAGCAAGCATTATCTGAAACTTGTGGTAGACGACAAGCGCGTCAAGGACCTTCGATTTCTGACTTATCTTCCGGTCCACGAAAGACACACTTTCTGGGACGAGCAACGAGATCCCCAAACGCACGTGAGCTACCTGAAGAACGACCCGTTTTCGGGCGAGGACGGCGGCCGTCATCTGGTGTCGGTGAATCTGGATTTTTACGAAACGCGTCTGAGATATCTGAGAAGGCAAACGCTGGC
>NW_022750438.1:0-723 GCF_011630105.1 Anneissia japonica
TTCCCACATATGTCAAGTCTGGTCACTGGGTGTTATGAGTCAGTGAAGGAAAGTTTTTATGTCTTATATACAGAGAGCCCTGCACATTATTCAGAAAATGTCCTCGCATTAAGGTAACCTCAATTTATACCATTCTTGGTTCAATTCGAGATGATATAGAGAAGGAAGAAATAGTTTTCATAGGTGGGAAGGAAAAACTGGCAATGTTTTTAGCAAAAAAATACTATGAAAAAAAATCTAAAACACTACTGGGTAATAGTAACAAAAACATTTATTTTCGTCATATACAATGTTTAAACATTGATTAAAAACTATGTACATGTGTAATGTCCCTTAATACAAGGCATCCATCTCAGCTTCATGTATCAGTCTGTGTATTTTTAATTTAAGTTCGGCCTTCACTCTATCTGGCAGCTGCCTTATTGTCTCCCCCGTAGACATGAAAAAAGGTGTGGATGTCATCTTCTGTGGTAAAAGGAGCCCTAAATTATATTCTAATATGGATTTGTCAAAGTCACAACTGGCATCACTCTTTCTTTTTTTTTTCTTTAATGGAGATGCATTGGCATTGTCATCTCTTCATCTTTGTTTTTTTTTGTTGTTGCATCTGCTGTGGTGGTTGTTGTTGCTGCTCATGGGGCTGTTGCGATTGGTGGTAATCATCATTATAATCAAATCGAAAGCTTTCTTCTGTTATGTTGTCTACAATGCTGTCGAAAGTTT
>NW_022750439.1:0-335 GCF_011630105.1 Anneissia japonica
TTTTTGTTGCAGTAATTTTTGTTGTACCTGTTACTGTACACACTGTTTATTGAGAAAAAAAAAACCAGCTTCATTCTCAAAGTAATTCAGTTATTGCAATTCGTAAAACATTATACAAAGACAGATTCTCTTCAGGATTATTTGGTTGAGACAGTTGTCTTTCTTTTGTCACATGTGTACTGGCTCTTGAAAATTCACTCAGTACTTCATTATGTTGTATTACTAATTCGTTATTTCGAGTTAGTAATTCGTTATTTCGAGTTAGTAATTCGTTATTTCGAGTTAGTAATTCGTTATTTCGAATTAAGTAATTCGTTATTTCGAATTAGTAAATC
>NW_022750439.1:383-866 GCF_011630105.1 Anneissia japonica
TAACGAATTAGTAATTCGATATTTCGGATTAGTAATCCGAAATAACGAATTACTAATCCGAAATTTCGAATTACTAATTCGAAATAACGAATTACTTAATTCGAAATAACGGATTACTAATTCGAAATAACGAATTACTAATTCGAAATAACGGATTACTAATCCGAAATAACGAGTTACTAATTTGAAATAACGGATTACTAATCCGTTATTTCGGATTACTAATCCGAAATTTCGGAATATATTTTGATGATTTTATACACTTAAGTGTCACGAATAGGCTTTCGTACTTTTCAAAGACTTCAGAGTTTACTAATAAAAATACATACCGTACTCGCGCAAATAAGCGCCCGGGGGCTTTAAATATTTTTTGCACCTTTTGAAGGGCGCTTATCAAAACAGAGTGGAAATTGAGGGGGCGCTTATGGAAATAGATGAAAATCGAGGGGTTCTTATGAGAACTTATTAAATTCAAGAGGCATA
>NW_022750440.1:0-855 GCF_011630105.1 Anneissia japonica
TTAGCAGTCGAATTTCATGTAACTATTTATAGATTTTTTTTAATGATTTCACTACTTTATATCCAGTTTCATATTATAAAATAATACTGTAATAATTTACTATTTTTAAGCAGTTCTTTAATCCTCGCCGATAGACCGAGAGAGCCCCTCGATGGCAAGCATTCTTTAATTAAGCAATCCTTTAGTAGCTCCTATTATTTTTGCAAATAACTGATATGTGACGACCAGCAAAAATTAATTAAATATGTATACAAAATGTAATTTAAATCCGTTTAGTGTATATACAATTTTGCTCTTTAAATTTGAATATGAGCGAGCCCTATACAAATCTTAAGTTATTAATTTGATTATTATTATTTATAAATATTAAAATAGTATAGGTCAGTTGGCCGCAATATATAAACTGTGCTTTGCTGTAAATGTTATGAATTGTAAGTGTTAAATGATATACAGGATCTGTGATATATTCAACTTGTGTAATTATCGTACATTTTATTGTATTAAAAGTCTCGCCTCTATTTTAATATTGTATTATGGCTGTACAGTACTTTTATAAACACACTGCACGAGCGTGTCCGCTGTTTTAAAAGCGTCGTTTCCAAAATAAAGTTATAATAATTATATAATAGTATGCAATAGAAACAGCAAATCATTTTAAAGATTATTAAACATTACCTTTATTTTCATTGTCATTCGTATTTATACAGGCTGTACAAAGATTTGAAATTAAGAACCATTTTCTAATATTGTTTAGCGAACAACCTTTAAAGATCGTCAGAAAAGGTCGGAAAAAAAATTATTTTTTTTTCTTATTTAGCTTAAATATTTTTCCGAACGCATCTAGGCGAATGAGAA
>NW_022750441.1:0-1134 GCF_011630105.1 Anneissia japonica
ATATGATGATATATCATACGTATATGATAGGATATATGATAGGATATGATATGATAGATTATTATGTTTTGATATATGTTATGATATAATTATGATGTGATATATATGATAAGATATGATATGATAGGATATGATAGATTATAATGATATATAATATATAAAAAGCCGTAAATGTTTACATAGGAAAGTAAGAATAACATCGTTGTACTTACGTAGTGTGTTGCACTGAAATCATCCTCTTTTTTTTTTTTTTGCTCATTACGTCTGCTGCATGCGCAGTAGTGACGAATAAATGTACTTGTACATTATATGATAGCAATTACTTCCCACGATCGATTAAAAATAAGTGCAATAATAGCATTCATGTTGGAACACAATGAAAAATATGATTGGTTGGGAAATTTTGTAAACGCCAGAAGTTTTACAATAATCACTACCTAGATATCTTCTTGGTGTATTACCGTAAGCATTTAGTAAAATTACTAGCAAACCTTCAAAGAAAATACTATTAACATATTACTTTTATGTTGATTTACGAGGTAATTGGTTTTTTTTATGAGGCTTGATCATACATGCTTCTACCTGTAAGTAATTTTTAAGTATATTTGTAATGTCTTTAACATTGTTGTGTAATGAGTTTTTGGAAGTGAGCCCTCTTTGGGGCGCTTTCAGTTCAACTAGTTAAAACGGTAGTTATGGTACCTTATGTTCTGAGGTAAATATCGTTAAATTGTTAGTTTAAAACTTGCATAGGTTTTATTAAAACAATTAAAAATTATCTATATGTTTATGTGCTAGAGATAATGCTGCACTGTAGCTTAGTATTGATTATTGATAATTGTGCTTATTATTGCACGATTCTATATGAGCATGTCTAGCCTAGTTTTTGATACACTATGCATGAACGTGTATGTAGGAGCGCGCACGCTGTGTGAGCAAAGATGTGACCTTTGACCTAAGGTAGTAAACTTTCAGGTTGTGTTAGCCTAGCTTTGTTTTTATAATGTTTATAAAGGGTAATGGCTATTTTGTATATTCTTGGAAATTGTTGCATCACCCAGCTATGTGATTATATTTTAGAGATAATTTCTGTACCATCCATGACTTTGATTATTGAATCATTTGCAGCTGGAT
>NW_022750442.1:0-1503 GCF_011630105.1 Anneissia japonica
AGCTAAGTCTCTTCAGGATAACTTCATCAACCTTGATATGTATCAGATTATAAATTTCATTACTCAACCTATTAGTACCGTTAATTATTCATCAGATGGAAGCATTATTGACCTAGTTTTTACAAATAGAATCGATATTGTAACAAGTGTCGAACAACTCCCTCCACTCGCCTCCAGTGATCATAACTGTATTCTTATGACAATTGCAACTAGTTTTTGCTCTAGATCAGAATCTCGTACTACCTGGCAATTTTCTAAAATGAATATCGAAGGCCTTTTTAACTCATTATCAACTGTCCCTTGTCTAAATTATTCTGATGATATTAACAAAATCTGGGACACTTTCTGTGATTATTTTTTTACTGCTTTACATGATAATGTACCCACTGTAAAAATTAGGGGCAAGAAACGGCCTCCGTGGATTGACAATAGGATTGTCCAACTTAGTCGTAAGAAAAAGAGACTCTATAAGTCTGCAATTAGAGACCCTGACAATATTAATAAATGGAATAAATACAAACGTTGTCGTAATTCCTTAAAATATGCTGTTAATCCTAAGAAATTTTGGTCATTTGTTAAAGGAAAACGTTCAGCTCAATTAACTAGTGGTTTTATAATTGATAATAACACTGTAACTGATCCTCAAACAATTTGTCATTACTTTAATCGTCATTTTCAATCTAATTTCAGTTCCAATGACACGACTATTTTACCTGGTCCTAAGTTATTTTGTAATGACCATATTGGTTTCTCACCTTTAAGTCTTATATCGACCAATGGAGAAGAGGTTTTTAAGATTATACAGTCACTCAAACAATCAAAATCCTCCGGCCCTGATGGCATAAATGCTTTTATGCTGAAAACTACAGCCCCTATAATATCCGATACCCTAGCTGAAATTTTTAATGTTTCCTTAAAACAGGGTGAGCTTCCACGAGCGTGGAAGCAGGCTAATGTGGTGCCAGTCCCTAAAAGCGGCAATCCTTCTACTATCTCCAATTATCGTCCAATCTCCTTGTGCTCCTCTGTTGGAAAGGTTCTTGAGCGTATTGTTGCTGCAAGACTTTCTAACCATATTTATAATCTTGGTATTTTATCTAATTGTCAGCATGGTTTCCTTCTTGGAAGATCATGCGTTACACAAATCTCTAGAGTTTTTAATGACTGGGCATCAATTCTTGATAAGCGCAATCCTCCAAGAATTGATGTTATCTTTTTAGACTGGGCAAAAGCCTTTGATCGGGTTCCTCATCTTGGCCTAGTGTACAGAAATTACATGGTTTTGGTATTTGTGGTCCTCTTTATAATTGGTTTTGTTCGTTCCTTTCTGATCGTAAACAAAGGGTTATTTTTCAAGGATTTTCTTCTGATTGGTGTGATGTTTCATCTGGAGTCCCACAAGGCTCTATTTTAGGTCCTGTGTTATTTAATATTTTTCTTAACGACCTACCTAACTGTGTTACGTCATCACTTGCCCAATATGCTGATGATACAATTATTTAT
>NW_022750443.1:0-612 GCF_011630105.1 Anneissia japonica
ATTATTAGTAGACCTATGATGGAGAAAGTGTTAAACATCCATATACTTGAACCTTCTTTTATCATAAAAGAACATAACATAAATCTAAAAATAAATAATAATTAGGCTGTTATCTACAAAATACTGTAGGCCTTATTTGTTAGGGATGTATTGTCACTCAAACGTACATTACTGAAGCAACATAAAAATTGTACGAAATGACACACCAACATACAGTAAGTATGTAATACAATAACATTATAATTTTGACCATAAGTAATCAGTATTTATTTCTAAAATATATATTTCAGAATTAAAATAAAAAAGGGGTTCAATTATTTGTTATGGATGTATTGTCACTCACGCGTACATTACTGAACCAAATTAAAATTGTACGAAATGACACACCAACATACAGTAAGTATGTAATACAATAACATTATAATTTTGACCATAAGTAATCAGTATTTATTTCTAAAATATATATTTCAGAATTATAATAAAAAAGGGGTTCAATTATTTGTTATGGATGTATTGTCACTCACGCGTACATTACTGAACCAACATAAAAATTGTACGAAATGATACACCAACATACAGTAAGTATGTTAATACAATAACATTATAATTTTG
>NW_022750444.1:0-559 GCF_011630105.1 Anneissia japonica
ACTTCAAGATATAGTAAATAGATTAAGTAACCCGATATGCAAAGACGAGGCGTATAGCTCAACAATTCGCTATTTGCTGCCATCATTGTTGACACTTGATGGTGAAAGAATCTCCGGTCCGGGAAGTGAACTTTTCAAGTTATGTCAAGAAATTGATGCCTGTTTTGAGGGTGAGTTTGATTTTCTTTAATAACATGAATGATGATATAATGGGTCAAATGCAATTCATTCTTTGTTTTTCAGACAAAAAGTTTGTCTGGAGACGATTCTGTTCTGTAATATTCAATTTTAAATGCTAATATAATTCCACCAAACTAAGCCACTGATAGTATAATATATACAATCGTGTCGGGATTCAATATTTCGACATTAATTACGTCATCATCAGGAATAAGCCATTGAAATATTATATTTTATGAAGAAAATTTATATTTAAAAAAAAATATTTTCTAGCCCCCAGAGCAGGGCCGATCCGTGAGTCACCGCTCCCTGTACCATGGGTCAACAATGTACTTTCCCATCAGACAGCAACTGATGATTCCAATTTATTACAACTGGA
>NW_022750445.1:0-1845 GCF_011630105.1 Anneissia japonica
GAAGGACTGATATCCATAAGGGGCATCTCTGAGATCCAGGAAGAACCTTGGTCTCATGACAAAGGCTCAGGTGAAGAGGTAAAATTGCAAATCGGGCGTGGTCGAGCTTTGCTTGAAATATTTTGAAAGTGATCCAGTGTGGAAACCCCTTGGAAACAAATTTTACAATTAAGGGGTTTCAGAGGCTTAATCGATTTTTAAGAGTCTAATATGTACAAAATACATATATTTATTTTTCTTCCCCGACGGATTGTCGTTTTTCTACTCGATGGGCGGGGGTGAGGGAAAGTAGCTCTCCTTGACGGGGGCCCTCCCCGGTCACCTGCTGACGCCACGCCTGCCTGGGGTAGGGGGTTTGGGTGCGAAGCTTCCTTAAAGCTCTTACAAAGGTGCATTTTGAGGGCCCTGTATAGTGATTTTTAAACCAGTAATTCCTGAATATTCTTTGAAAATTTTCATTCATTTAAGTGTTTTTAGATAATGTATGGCAGGTTTCAAAAAGTGGACTTTTTGGAATTTAGGAGGAGAAGGAGGTAAAGAGTAATCCAGCAAGATAACAATTATAACCAAGTAGTCTGGCACATGGGTACAAGATCTGGTCCCCCGACCATTAACCAGCCAAACTTTCATAAAATCCATCAAAATGGTAAAATGCCGTCAACTCATAAGGCCTTCCATTCCCCCATCGTATCCTTTCTCTCCATAACCCCACAATGGAAGCATAATGATCCCCTTTCTGTCCTAGATACCGCGTAGATTCCAGGTTTACATGCCTTCAAAATGTGTTGTCAATATGCTGGTATCGTTTCTGTGAGAAATCATTGAAGTTGAACTGAAAATGTGGTTGAGGTGGAGAGTGGAGGCCGCTTTACTAAAACGACTATAACTTTTTGTTTTTCTAAGGATTGAAGAGGAGGTATTTTACCATATTTAAGAGGACACTCGTGCACATCGATTAATACAAAAAAAAAAGCTTTGTTAACAGTTACTTCCTGGTAGCCCATGATTTTGATCAAAAAGACTTAGCTATTAAAGACCACCTCCAATTTTAGAACCACCTTTCTGTCGCCCCCGATGATCTTATATTTTTTTTATCTTGATGATGATTTTTTTTATATATTATAGACCAAAGCATAGACCACGAAAACCTTGGTCCCTTGGTAAATAAATGGAGAAAGACTTTTTGGCTGTGTGTACCGTATAATAAAAATAATAAGACAATTCCAGTGACTGGAAATGTTTCTATTATATTTTCACTGTAAAAGGGTTGGTAAACATTTTTTTTAAACACACCAATTACTATGTTCAAGTTGATAATTTTTATGTTACTTCAAAATGAACAAGTGACCCAGCAAACACAAAACGTTCTTATAACGTTCTCAAACGTTGTAGTTTGGTATGTGCTATGTCACAAAATAACGTTCACACAACGTCTTAAGAACGTTCAAACGTTGTGACGTTGTGAAATTAGGTCATGAGTATACGTACATATAATTCTACAAAATAACGTTTTTATCACCAAACTGTAACGTTATTTTAACGTTATTATAACGTAATATTTTTGGCTGGGTACTGAGCCACCTATTTTTTGAACAACAGCCCGAAAGACCAATGAAGCGAAAGGAAGCTATGAATATCAGATGCATTTCGGTGAATTAATAATATTAATTATTAGTTTTTAATACTACATAAATAGGCATCAAGCTATTGTAGTCAGTGACAGAATCCATATTTCCGTACATTATTAGGTGTTTAATACATAGGCATCAAGCTAAACTGTAGTCCAGGGGCGGATCCAGAAATTTTCAAATGCTGTAGGAGGCACAACATTTTCGGAATAGATAA
>NW_022750446.1:0-1308 GCF_011630105.1 Anneissia japonica
AAAAAAAAAAAAAAAAAAAAAAAAAAGCACCTCCCTCCCACCCTCATCACTTTACCTGCCCAGATAGGGTGATAAACTAATAGTATTTTTTATAGGGCCTTATGTTGATGTGATTATGAACCGTTCCTTTATATAATATTAAGGATGTAGCACATAACTGTGAAATTGTGCTCTGATATTATTAGATGTAAATTTAAGCTCTTTCTCCCCAATGAATACAGCTTTATTATAAATTAATATATCTGTGTGTATTTCTTTATTACATCAGAAGGTAAAATAATAATAAAAAATTAATGTATAAATGCTGTTAAGAAAAAACAGATTTCCTTTATCATATACGGTACAGAAATTGACAAATGGATAAATTGCCTAGTGGGAAATGTTATTTAGGTTGTCTTTCTTAAGTCTGAGTCTGTAAGCTTGGTAATGACATTGTGCTGATAAGAAGCAACAGAATTATGGAGTACTCCCCCCAGGGAGCTGTGTATTTGTGCAATAGGTGTTCAATCCAATAAAAGGGGTACTAGTGCTACATAAAACCCCGGATAACTATCATTATTATGCTGATTGTTCCGAATAAGCAAAATACTCTACTGATGCAAATGTAAACCCACCCAATAACTTTAAGTAAATTCCATATATTCACAAGGGTATATTAGCCCATTCCTAAACTTAAAAAATTAGAAATGTAAATATTAGAAGTGGGTCAGAGATAATAATTCTAAAGAAATAGATTAAGAAAATTAATTGCATTAGAGATTTAAGAATTAAAGAATTATTTTCAGCTTATACATTTAGCACCTCCCACCCTTTTTTCAAGGTATTGGTTTGTTTATGCGTCTGTGGGCGCACGCACGAAAGAACAATACTTGGAATGGTGTTATATAGTTTAGATATGATGCTTGCCTTCTAATACCAGGGTTCTTGGTTCAATTCCTGTGACAACAGATTATTTTTAATTTAAAATGGAAGGGATCTTCTCTCCCCCCCCCCAAATTGGGGGGGGGGGTGGGTGGTGGGGGACCAATTTTCTTCATTTTCACATGATTTGAACCCATGATCCTGGGGTTAAATCAAATAGCCATGAAGCAACAGCTTCAAATAATTATTACAACATGTAGCCTACCAATGTACTGTACTTCAAATAACAAATCTGTGACTTAAACAGATGTCTGCCTCAAAAATCATAAATATATTTCCTTGGTGATTAAATCATATTATTTATAGATTGTTCCCTAGCCGGTGGTTTATGTCAATTTAGATATATTAGCAGATAACGTTCATGTCAGCATATTAGCTTCATATGCT
>NW_022750447.1:0-792 GCF_011630105.1 Anneissia japonica
AAACAAAACATATTTATAACGTTATACAGTGCAAAGCACTGATCAAAAATCAGAAACAAATGCCAAACATCAGAACCCAGCTTTTATTGTTTAAAATTGTCGGGCCCCATTGAGTGAAACTAGGTTATTATAGTTTTAAGGCCCATATTATATTTTTTAAACTACAATGTCAGGGCCCCTGTGCATGGGGGCCCTGGCGCTCCGCCCTTGTCAGCGCCCGAGCGTGACGCCATTGTTTTGCAGGGGTTTAGTTTCACCAAGGCAAAATAGATCTTTCCGGGCACTCCGTTACCCAGCATGGAGGAAAGAACGCTTTCTTCCAATTGCTTAAATGTTGTGTACTGAAACGGATGGGATGTGTTAGTAGGCCTCCATTTTTTTTGGTTATTTAGACCTTGGATTTGATTGATTGATTGGTAGGCCTGTTATGTTGCGAGCTGATATAATTTTATTACGGAAGTTTTCTTTATTATCAGAAAGTTTAAGGGTTTGGTAAAAAATAAATGACGTGCATCATGTTATTAATGAGGGAGGGAAATATTTTTTCTTTTATATTAATGACATACTGCCTCGTCCTAAAAACAAACAAAAAAGTCCTAAATTTCCTATCTTAAATCGATTACTATTAAGGCCTGTTTATACTTCAACGATAACGATAATGATAAAAAAGCTAAAAAACAATTGTTCATATAGAAAATGAAAGAAATAAGAAAGGTTTCTACACTAGAACGATTTATCAGTTATGCGATAACAACATATTTTGACAAATCAAATCAGATGACATCATAATCA
>NW_022750448.1:0-1443 GCF_011630105.1 Anneissia japonica
ATAAGTGGACAACATTAAAATTAATTAATTAGGATCAAAAATAGAAGCGAAGCTTGTCTCAATTTGACCCCGACAAAACAAAAAGTAAAAACTAATAATAACCGCATATCAGGTAGACCTACATTTTATTTATATATATATATATATATATATATATATATATATATATATATATATATATATATATGTATATATATACATACATACATATATACACACACGTACATACATGCATACATACATACACATACACACACATACATACACACACATACACCTCCATACATTCATGTAAATATACACACACGAACACACACACATATACGTACACACATACATATATGCACACACACACACAAACCAACATATACACACTTATGCACACATATATATACATACAATATAAATCATCAAAGGTACATATGCAGTGTTTAGATAAGGACATGATGGAACATCGTAGGCTATCCTGTAGCTATTTAACAAATGTCCATGTATAAATGTTTGAATATCATACATATATACATATACATACACATACACATACATATATAAAATAAAATATTTAATAAAGTTAAGATTGGTACATTTCTAAATAATATTTCTTCATCTGCTTTCTAAAAGTGTGGGTATTATGGCAATTTTTAAACTTAACATGAGTATCATTCCATAATTTCGGTCCGTATACAGAAATAAAAAAATTGGCTTTTGGTTAGTCTTACAAAAGGAACGTAAAGTGAGTTTGAATTTTTTAAGCAATAACTGTGTATAGGTTTATAATCATGAAATAAAGCTAATATAGAGGTTGGGAGTTGGCCTCTTATGTATTGAAACATAAAACATGCAACTTGTAGTTTGTTTAGATCCATAATTTTTAATATATTTAGTTTTTTAAACAGAGGTTCCGAAGGCGATGCAAATGAAGCTAAATCAATTATTCTGACAACACGTTTTTGTAGCTTAAGTAGTCTATCCAGGTTCGAAGAATAGTCACAGGCCCATATTAAGTTACAATACTGCAAATAAGGGAGAATAAGAGTATTGTATAAAGTAATTAAAGTGTTGCGTGGGAAGAATAACTTAAGCCTGTTTATTATGATTTTGATATTTTGCTTGCAACATAATTTTGGTGTAATTTCCAACTTAGAGTTTCATCAATGAATACTCCTAGAAACGAAGTATTTGATTTACGTTCTATAGGATTTTCATTTAAAATAATGCTAATGTTTGAAAAATTTGCTTTCTTATGGTGTGAATAAAATAAAATATAGTTAGTCTTTTGAATATTAATTAGGAGCTTATTTGCATTGAACCAGGAACCAATTTTTTAAATCTCATTATTAAACGTATTGAACAAAACATTGAGGTCTTCATTAGAATAAAAAAACGTAGTATCATCGGCAAAGGACACCAACTCGAGGGTGTCACTAATTCTACACAAGTCAT
>NW_022750449.1:0-731 GCF_011630105.1 Anneissia japonica
CGTGAGGGTCAAAGTACGGCGGATCACCTAACTCGTCCTCAGTGACGAGTTCAAATCTAGTTATTTGTAATAATTGTTTACCCCAGAAGAAAGTGTAGCAAATTTGTGTCCCATAGACTCTGATAATCCAGACCACGAAATACTAAAATTAGCACGGAACTAAAATTCGTGCTACACCGGATCGAGCTGAATAAGACGGGGTCCAATTTTGGGACCGATGAAACCCTTTAACCATCTTTAATACAGAATTTTTACTTATAAATTTTTGGAGTGGACCTCTCTCAGTGAATTTACGATAGTGAAGAGGATCGTTTAGTTTTCCTAAGGACTCCTCCTTATGGAGTTTAATGCCCATAACGAAATTATCGTTTGACGGTGATATCATCACGCTGACGCAAATTGGCAATGGCTTGCCTGTCATTTTTTGTGGGAATGTCGAGGCAATCTGGACTAGGAGTGAAGTTTTCACGTCCTTTTCAATGGCCTGAATGAAAGTTTCTAAAAGTGAGCAACGATTCTGAGGTGGAATCCAGGTACTTTTATATTGAATGTGTTAATCGTGGTGTTGTCGTCGAAATCGGAGAAAATTCATCGCAACTTAAACGTCAGAGGAAATCGACCAGATCAAAGGATAGTTGTGGGTCGAACTGTTTTTTTAGGATTGAATTTGAGTCCCTGGTAATGATGTTTGTTTTCTCTTTCGGAAAGCTGACAGTTAATTAGAACAACGG
>NW_022750450.1:0-742 GCF_011630105.1 Anneissia japonica
AGAACGAAAGTTGGTCCGATCGAGATAACACCATCTTAGAGGAAATTTTGTTTTCTAGACGCCCGAAAATAACCTGATGCGTTTGGGCGATTAAATTTTTCTTTCTTTTTTTTTTTTTTATTATTAAGATTTATCTATAATTTGATTTAAATGTATTAAATATTAAGGTACATTGTAGTCGATCTATAGAAAAAATGTTAAGGGCCTGTTATTGGCAAATCCGTGGCTCTCTTTAATTAGAATTAATTAAGTTACATAGGCCTAGTTACAGTAGGTAACACAAACTGGAGTTAAAACCAACCTATGAAAACTTTAATAAATAGGCTACTTTTTATCTAAACTTTCTAAATTCGCCTCTGAATGTTATTGCCGCAGTACTTAAAGCAATAAATCAATGTTGCTATCAGAATTATTTTCTTCATTCGAAGAAGTCTCTGCAACACTTGAAATTGGAGGTGCCATCGGACCCGAATGATCACATCGAGCATTTATGGCGCTCTACATAAAGAACACTGCAGCACCTAGGGCTATACAATTCAAGTGGGCAATAATAAATTAATTAAAGTACAGTATTTAATTTATATTCAAAAGTAATTCAAAAGAGATAGAACCTCCACTAGGATGGAATATATACAAAGACACACAATATATGGTACAAACTTGCATTGAACTGTCGTCATAAAGCTTAAAGCCCCATTCCCGGCAACGAACCCATGTCAGAGAGAGAGAGAGGGGGGGGGGG
>NW_022750451.1:0-778 GCF_011630105.1 Anneissia japonica
ACCCAAAAAACAGGCAATATTTATACTATAAAAACAAAAGAAGTATTAAATATTTGAATAAGCTTTTTTTCTGATTAGCATCAAACTTAAATGAAAATAAGAATAAGAAGGAATTTACATCGTCAAAGTTTTAACTTTCCCACATTCTTTGAAGGACAGTTTGAAATTCACTCAGAATTAAAACTAAATTAAAAAAAAAAAAAAATCGACTTAATGTCGTCTTACAGAATTAGGAAAAACCTTGTACTCTGCTTACGACCGATTAAGGGTAGCAATTAAGAAAACTGTTCATTAGGCCTACCATTCAAGACAAAATCTTTTCATTACAAATAGAATAAGACTAGAGAAAAACAAAAGTTTACCTAAAGGAAAGTAAAACCCTACTACAAAGGAAAGCCAAAAAGGAGGCAGCTATAGTAAGAAAACAAAGATTACGTTTCCAACTCCCATCGATTTCACCTTCTTCATCATCTATAGATCCGTACAATTCTTCCTATAAGAGAAGTCACAAAAAGAAGAAAAAAAAGAAGTCTAGGATTTAAAAAAAGGTAATTAGTTTGTACCGGAAAAATAAAAATTAGAACAACACTTACCCAACCTCCTTGGTTTTTTATCCAATCAGAACACCTTTCAGCAACGAATTGACCAATAGAATTCTTGAGCGCTAAAACCTGTTTCTCGCTTTTTCCCTTCGCTATTAACCCACTCAATATATACACTATCATTATACGGCCCCAGTTGATTTTTTCATCGGCAAACATCCCCTTAAAACTGGTGA
>NW_022750452.1:0-1138 GCF_011630105.1 Anneissia japonica
AATATATATATTTTTTTATTATATATTCTATTAAAATGTTCATATCTCACCAATACCTATTGCCTCCAGAAATAGTATTTTGGGCTCCTCCTTGATACAAACATTTGAGGCAGTGAGGCTTGGACTACACAAGTGTCCTAACACCATGTGCATATTTTTATGTAAACTTTCGACCAATCATATTATACTTTACAATCTTTTGAGATTATTTTAACAGCCAACTTTTGTCACACATGCTGAAGAATTTGACGACAGGTCAAATATCTTATTCTGAATAAATTAGTTCCTATGTGTTTTTCTAATCTGCCAATTGATGTTCTAATTTTTATTATATGTTTGGTGTATTCTTGCGTTGTTATAGTGGGTTTATATACTATGGGCTCTTATTATAGGGCACTTTACCGTTTATTGAGCAGTTTTCTTTGTTTCCGCAATAGCATAAATTGTTGAGTATTTTTTCATTGGTTTTGTTGTGAGTTGTGTTCGCTGATAATAATTGTTCCAAAAAAAGGCATCTAAGCTTGCTCTGATTCCTTGCTGATTTATTTATTTTTCACTATTGCTGCCACCGAAATTACACCCATCCTAACACATAACCATTTTAAATTCAATGGAAAACCCTATTTGAAGATACAAGGTACGGCCATGCTTATCAAGATGTCTCCATCATAAGCAAACATTTTCATGGCCAACATCGAACAAAAACGCATTTGGTCCTTTCCTCTTAAGGCCCTTCACTACTCAAGGTACATAGACAATATATATTTATATGGACTCATGGGCAGGCCTCACTCGCTGAATTTATTCAAACACACTAACACCTTTCACAATAGCATTAAGTTCACTACTGAACAATCTGACTGCAAACCTCCTTTGTTGATGTCCTCAACTTCATAACTGCACTTTTCTTCATGTTAAACCCACTCTCACTCTTATCTTCATTATTTTAGCGCTTATCCGAAATCTCTTAAAACCTCTATTTTGTATACCGAAAGGTCCACTGATTAATCTCAGATAAGATAGTATAATACATACTCCAAGTATCGAAATACACGCCATCGTGCCGGGATTCAATATTTCGACATTAATTATGTAATCATCAGGCATTCCTGATAATGAGATAGGGGCCTAATTAATT
>NW_022750453.1:0-655 GCF_011630105.1 Anneissia japonica
ATGACCATGTAAAAAATATTACAGCAAGGGCAAATAGGATGATTGGTTATATTGCAAGTATTGCCCGAGGTACTTCATCAGCGGCTATATTTGCATTATATCAAGCTCTTATTATTCCTATACTTGAATATGGCATTCCCGCTTGGCTTCCCCAAACTTTAAGTTTCAAGCATTTGTATGCTCGAACTAATTGTCTTCATCACTCTGTAATACATGTTTTTCCGCGATTGTGGGGAGAAATTTCCAATGAAATTAAAGACTCATTTCTTGTTGATTCTTTCCCTACTTTCCTTGTTAAACTGAGAAAAAGTCTGTTTTAAAATACACCATTGCGATTTTCTTTTTTCTCTTTTCTTTTTTTAGATAAAGTTTTCTATGTAATAGATTTTGATATATTTTAAAATATTTTATATGTTTATCTTGTATATAGTATTTATTTTATGTGAAACTGGGTGAGTGGGAAACACTGACATTAGTCACAGTGATTAAGTTCGCTTTAGTGTTTCCATCCAGCTCACCCAGTTGATTTTATGTGTTTTGTCTGTTTTAATTGGAAATAAAAGAATAAGAATAAGAATGTATTTATATGCATAAGAAAGTATAATACATACTCCAAGTATTGAAATACACGCCATCGTGTTGGGATTCAATATTT
>NW_022750454.1:0-717 GCF_011630105.1 Anneissia japonica
ATCGCCAGATGAATGAAAATACTCAATCGGTGTACCACCAAGTTGTAACCAGCCTTCGCCATGCCCTCACGATGTCACCGGGGACGCAACTGCCAAAAAACTATTGATGGCGGCGAAGGGACGCTACCAATAAACAATCAACAAACTACCGGGTTTCTGGGTTGATTTGCAAGGTTCTACATGGCTCAACTATGTTTACTGGGGATAATTGGTAAAAATCGCACACAAATCATACGTCGTCACTGACAACGCCGGGGACGTCAACTCGATTTTGAGATTAATTTTCCGAATAAAGTTATACTAAATAACTTCTAATGACGAACTATTGTCTTCAGTTGTCTTTGTTGGTCATACAACTGTCATTTTATCTATTTTTTCGGTGATACTACCATTCTCATTAATATATAAAACACCCACATAACAACGTCACGTTAGATCGATCGGTGGTGACGCCGGTAGGGTCAATTTTCGTCGGCAGCTATCAAGATGATAAACAGTTTCAGTGGACTGAATTCTTGTTTATGTTAACCGCATGCTTACATAAGATTATACTGACACTGGTTTCAAATTACGGTCAGGTAGTTAAAAATCACCTAAAATCACCTTATTTTGCGAACTAGCGCCCCTCAACTGATCATCGAGCCCTCAGACTTCACCATCGCCCCCATCAGCTCCCCCCCCCCCATTTCAAGACATCTAGATACACCACTGACTTAC
>NW_022750455.1:0-2399 GCF_011630105.1 Anneissia japonica
TCCCTACTATAAGTAAATCCAGAGATGTGAGCATTTAAAATGTAGCTGTATAAGAACCACGTTTTGAGAAAATCGGCCTCAAAGATAAACTAACCTGTACATATAATATGACTAGAATTACTAGATTACTAGAATGTGCAGAGAACACTGTTTTGGTAAGAAAATTCACTTACAAAGTATGCAATCATAAAATATAAGTACCAAGTTATTCAAAAACATTAAAATCAAATTTTTGTAAAAATGTTGATTTTGGCCTGTTTTGGTGAATATCTCAATATGATTTCACCAATGATGCGTCTCATTTTTGTGGTGAGACCTCACATTTTTCAAATATGATCACCTTCCTTTTTTTAGGCTAAACTTTGAATATCTCAAAGCTTAACAATATGAATGAAGTCTGGTACCAAAAGTCACTACATCTTTAACTTATGTTATTCTGTTAACCAAGGAAATACAGCAAAACAGGAAAGACATATTACAAAATACAAAAGAATGTTTAACAAGTTTATCGTCACAAGATCTGAGCATTTGGTTAAGAAAGCCTGTTTATGATTCTTGTGCTGAAGACCCACTTCAAGTCCGACTAGCATCAAGTTTTAATTTGAGTCTGCCTAATCACTAACTCTCACAAGAGAGTGGGATAAAAGGACATGAAGGTACGGGCACAGCACCATAATAATGACAAAAACAAAATAAAAAAATAATCAAAAAATCCCTAAATTCATCGTTGCCATCACCAATACCACCACCATTAGCACATCTAATATCATTACATCATTATTAAATTATCCTATAATTATGAGAGTAATATTAAAAACAAGTCATGAATATAATACAGGTTAAACTTTCCTAAGTCGACTTAGCCTAACTCGAATAATTTCTAAGTTCATCTTTTCTTACATGCCAAATTGTTGTGTTTTCCATTAATTAACAATCTGAAAGTTGAATTTTATCCAAGTTGAACAATTTTTCAATGTAATTTTGATTTTGACTTAGGCAAGTTCAACTGTATGACCTAAATTGAAATTATCAGAACACAACCAATAAAAATAACTCACGTTTTAACAGTATAAGAAAGTATAATACATACTGTACTCCAAGTATTGAAATACACACGATGGCGTGTATTTCAATACTTGGAGTATGTATTATACTTTCTTATCTGAAATTAATCAGTGGACCTTTCGGTTTTTAACAGTATACTATATAACTATTACTATGTATAAAAATATAGAATTCTGTATAAAGTTGGTAAAAATAACATTTCATCAACAATTTTTTAACAGAGTTTCAAGACAATGCCAACTTCAATGTTAGTGATCAACTTAGATCATGCTCAGGGGATGATGCTAAACAAATCAGAAGACTGCAACAGATATCAGAATTACAAGAAGAAAATGCCCTTTTGAAAACAAATGTGGCCATGTTAAATGCAAAAACAACACTATATGATTATCATATTGCTGAAATGAATAGAGATATACAAGCTTGCAGAGCCGAACAACAAGCTAATTTCTACGGAATAACAACATGCCTGCTAGAAAGGAACAGAGTTCTTTCTGAACTGAATCAACAGTTGCAAGTTGTACAGTATCAAATGTTTCATGAATATAGACAGCTCATGAGTGAAATGCAAAGACTGACAAGTTGTAATCATGAGTGCTGTGAGTGCTATCAAAGAAAGAGGAAGTATAACAGAAAATACTAAGGAAAATAATATGGTTAGGGAAATGTATTTTTGTATAGGAAATAGTATATGGGTAGGGAGAACATTTGAGGAGAGAGAAATTTTTAGGTATGAAAAATATTTTGGTAGGATGATGATTTGGGTAGGGGATATTTGGGTACGGGTATACTTTTCGTAGGGAATGATTTAGATATGGGGATGCTTTGGGTAGGGACATTGGAGAATGCTGGTCAATTGTAGACAAATTTAATATTTGTACACAGAACAATTTTTTTGTAAACTTTACCAAAAACAAAACTTTACAGTGATACACTAGACATAATCATGTTAAATGAACGTAACAATAATTATACATTCAGATGACATTTGTTTTATAATATTAACATTAATTGTTTATTATTTTCTAATATAACTACATTCTAAATTGCACATTTACTATAAAGCAAATAAATTGAGAATAGATCAATTTACAAATATGGCATAAGTTCCAAAAAAAAAAAAAATACAAAACAAAATAAAAGCAAAAAAGAAAGAAAAAAAAAATTATGAGGTAGTAGTGGTAGTAGGGTATGTGCATTTTCGACCTATGTTAGTTTTCGACCACCCACCCTCCAAAAAAAAAAAAAAAACAAAACAAAACAAAACAAAACAAAATAAAAGCAAAAAAAAAAAAAAAAAAAAAAAAAAAAAAAAAAAAAAAAAAAAAAAACAA
>NW_022750455.1:3829-62075 GCF_011630105.1 Anneissia japonica
ATAAAAGAATAAAAAAAAAAAAAAAAAAAAAAAAAAAAAAAAAAAAAAAAAAAAAAAAAAAAAAATGTTTCTGTTTGAACCCAAAAGAACAAAAATTTACCTTGGACATTATTAAAAATGTGGTTCTTATTAAACACATTTAAATTATTTTAGAATAGTACACCTGGACATAATATGTTCCATTCAATACCCAAAGATGAAATACTTCTTTTTGTTAATTAGTTTTTTGTTTGACAACATACATTAGTATCATTAATATTATGTTTACTGTTTGAGATCAAAACGACAGTGCCAGGAATATGCGTGTCCCACAAACACGTGTTTATGTACATTTATGCTATCCTTTTGTGGGACCATGGCAAAGATCTTATAAACATAAGATAGCGCTCTCTGTAATTCTACGATTAACAAATAGAAGCGTAGATATTCAGTAAAAATAAACAGAAAGTAATCACTCTTGAGAGGGCGTCCTAGTTGTTTCCATGGCTGTTATAGAACTTGCACAAAGATGCGCTATCTTTAGTTAACGATCTCTGATGTCAAAGTTGAAAAGCAATCAATTTTGCAAAAGGGCGGCTTACACTGTGTTATTACAGAATTTGCACGCAGAAAACTTAGAGAACGCTATCTTGTAATTTATAAGATCTTTGGGCATTAGCAAGAATATCCAAGGCTTAGGCTCAGTATTCTATGTTTATATCCATTAGAAACAGTTGGGCCACATTGTCCCCAGACTGTTAAAAGTGAAGGATTATTATAGTATTTTCAGTATAGATTGATTAAGGTATGGTTTGGTTCCCTTTAACATACTGTACCTGTCAAAACTTTTTTTAAATTTATATTTTATATTTATATTTTTTTGCATATTTTTTGTACTGAAGCCACTTGTAATCATTATTAATACATTCACCTGTGGAGTCTATAAGCCAAATGAAGCAGGTATTCAATTTCACCTAATATCAAAAAAACATAGTGTAGGCCAACATTATTATTGTTAAATAGCTTGTTTAGAGACAAACACAACACATTTTGTTTGTACTGTAATTATTTTTTCCCAGCTATGCCAATGAGTCCACCTAATAACTTTGGATGAAGGCCATGTCCAGACTACTTTATTTGACAAAAACATGTGACCTACCTAAATATGGACATGACAATGTATCATTATATGACTACTGTATACATTATTGAGTATACAAGAGTTTTATCCAGTACAATTTGATTACCTGGACAGGACTTACAAAGAGAGCAGCTTAGCTCAGTTGGCTAAAGTGGTGGTAGCCACTGCATGTGCGCTGAATCATGGAGTCACTGTTAGATCTTTGGCTCCTGGTACAAATCCATCTCTGCTCTCCTTGTGTTTCAGCTGGAAGGCTGAAATGCAATTTACAATAGCGCACGGTCTTTTGATTGGGACGTTGTTTAAGACATTGGTCCTGTGTCGATATGGGCCATGTGCATGTTAAAGAATATAGTACACTCTTTAAAAAAAAGCAGGGGATTGTCCCACATTGTACTGCCCAATTTACCAACAGAAGTTACCCACTGAAAATTTTGTGGGTTATCCTTGGTGTGTTTAACATCGGATATTTTTCTTTCCTTTTATCTAAGTCAGCCTAATGAAACTACAACTTTGATTGTAATTCTACCTTTTCCCCCTAATAATATTCAATTGAAATCAGCCTTGTTGTACTTCCTATCAAAGTTGAACCAATGACTTAAGATGAAGGTGCAACTTTGATAGCTTCAATTCTATCATATTCCCTTTCTTTTTATCTTATTAATGTTCAATGAAAATCAGGCTTTTTTGGTTTTCTAAAAATATTTAACCTAGTAATATAAAAGGATGATGCAACCTTCCGTTTGTAGGCCCTATACATACTGTAAACCCTATATATTATTTCTATCTATTCTCATTTTTCTTTTTAACTGATTAATGTTCAATTAAAATCAACTTTTCCACTTTCCTAATGACTCAGCCGAGACTTTTTTATACCTTGTTTAGCAAGCCCGCCAACAATGATTTAGAATAAAAATAAAATGTTATTTCTAGCCAATTAGCACGCCCACCAAAAAAATGGAAATTTCAGAAAGATATAAAAGTTTATCATTATTTTTAATATGCCAGTTGCTGCCTTGAAATCTCCAAAAGTAAGATTATGTATATTTCTTCCTAATCATTAACCATCCCATTACTACACTGTTCACAATTCACCAATAAAAGTTTATTTTTATATTCTCCTCTGTCTTGATGTTTTTGGCAAAACCATTTGCTAAATAAGAATAAAAATTATTTTTTATTTTTTTCCACCCTTCTCTGATGATCTTTAAAAAAATAATTAATTTAAAAAAACAAGGTATAAGAAAGTTTTTCCTTATGATAATGGTGCTCATAGTATATCTGTCAATTCTTTCTATTTCTACTTCTAAATAGCAGTGGAGTTCAACAGCTTTGTGGTTGAGATGTTTACCTTCCAAGCCTAGAGTCCTTGTTCAATTTCTATGGCAAAGGTTTTATCAACCTTTCTTTCCCTTCAAAATAGCTTGGTGGGTTAAGATGCCTGGCTTGTAATCCTAGAGTCCTGGGTTCAATTCCTGTGTCAGCAGAACTTGTTTTACTCTCTTTGAAAAAGGCACTTTATCAGCGTTTCTCATCACAGTAGTAGTGGAGTTAAATAGTTTGGTGGTAAAGATGCCTGCCTTCCAATCCCAGAGTGCTAGTTTTTATTCCTGTGAAATCAGGATTTTTAAAAATCCTCTTTGATTAAAGGCACTTTAACAGCCTTTCTCTCTCTTAGTAGTGGAGTTGAATAGCTTGGTGGTTAAGATAATGCCTTCCAAGCCCAATTCTCTTTGAAAAAGGCACTTTATCAGCGTTTCTCATCACAGTAGTAGTGGAGTTAAATAGTTTGGTGGTAAAGATGCCTGCCTTCCAATCCCAGAGTGCTAGGTTTAATTCCTGTGAAATCAGGATTTTTAAAAATTCTCTTTGATTAAAGGCACTTTAACAGCCTTTCTCTCTCTTAGTAGTGGAGTTGAATAGCTTGGTGGTTAAGATAATGCCTTCCAAGCCCAATTCTCTTTGAAAAAGGCACTTTATCAGCGTTTCTCATCACAGTAGTAGTGGAGTTAAATAGTTTGGTGGTAAAGATGCCTGCCTTCCAATCCCAGAGTGCTAGGTTTTATTCCTGTGAAATCAGGATTTTTTAAAATTCTCTTTGATTAAAGGCACTTTAACAGCCTTTCTCTCTCTTAGTAGTGGAGTTGAATAGCTTGGTGGTTAAGATAATGCCTTCCAAGCCCAATTCTCTTTGAAAAAGGCACTTTATCAACGTTTCTCATCACAGTAGTAGTGGAGTTAAATAGTTTGGTGGTAAAGATTCCTGCCTTCCAATCCCAGAGTGCTAGGTTCAATTCCTGTGACATCACAACTTTTTTTAAAAATTCTCTTTGACTAAAGCACTTTATCATTCTTTTTCTCTCTTAGTAGTGGAGTTAAATAGTTTGGTGGTTAAAATAACTGCCTTCCAATCTGAGAGTGCTAGGTTCAATTCCTGTGACATCAGGATTTTTTTAAATTCTCTTTTGATTAAAGGCACTTTAACAGCCTTTTTCTCTCTTAGTAGTGGAGTTGAATAGCTTGGTCGTTAAGATAATGCCTTCCAAGCCCAATTCTCTTTGAAAAAGGCACTTTATCAGCATTTCTCATCACAGTAGTAGTGGAGTTAAATAGTTTGGTGGTTAAGATAACTGCCTTCCAATCTGAGAGTGCTAGGTTCAATTCCTGTGATGTCAGGATTTTTTTAAATTCTCTTTGACTAAAGGCACTTTAAAAGCCTTTCTCTCTCTCTCTCTCTCTCTTAGTAGTGGAGTTGAATAGTTTGGTGGTTAAGATAACTGCCTTCAGATCCCAGAGTGCTGGGTTAAATTCCTGTGACGACAGGATTGTTTTATTTCCCTTTGAATAAGGCACTTTATGAGCCTTTTCTTTCTTTAAAATAGTAGTGGAGTTAAATAGCTTAGATGAGATTATTGTTTCTTTTGATTAATGTTTATCAGAACGTTAATCAATAGGAAATTAATGACAAAACAAACACAATTAAACATGTATTCACTGCAGCAACAATTCGCATTGGCCTAGGCTTACACACAGCCATGTAATGTATATACGTGCACAAATGAACAGATCAAGTCACTATAGCAACCTATGACTGCTATTTACATTTCTAACATTACAACATTTTTTATTTACTTATCATTAGTAATAAGCAATTAGTATACTTGTTAGATTAATGCATTAAAAAAAGTCCTTCAAAAATCTGGAATTTCTTTCATGCAACAGTCTAACCTTCATATTATAATTTCCTCTAGTGTATAATATTCAACTACACTAACTGCTATATAATAAATAAAAAAATACAAACATAAATGTAATTAATGTAATATATACATTTAAATCATATGATAGAAGTTTTCTATACATGTTGTTTATACGTTACTTATGTTTCAGCTAGATTTTGTTATTTTTGTAAGCTAATTCAATGTCTTTCTAATTACATGCCTTTGCAGCAGGCAAAAAATCATCATATCTCACATTTGATTTATGAAAACAAAGCCTTCCTTCCTTTCTTTTTTCATTCATTCATGTAGTATTGTGTTATTGCATTCTGATTGTTTAACAAGTTAAACAAGTTTAAAAGTACAATGATAATCTTATACCAAAGTGGTCAGACTGTACTTATTATGCATATCTTACTATAGCAATAGTATTTGGTCTTACACTCTCAGGGGTATAAGTTCAAATTCTATTTAATCACATTGTTTGAATGTGAAGGTATATTTATACAGATGTTTGTTTACCTCAATGAACAAGCTGGGTACCATGTTAGGATTTAAAGGATGCATACACTTCTGAATACTTTCAGTTCTGTCATCACATTTAAAGACCTAAGGCAACATGGCCTTTTTGTTGCTGCTCCAAATTTGTAAAATTCCTTAAATGCAGGTCTTTGTGAGGCATCCTCATTTTTAGCATTTGAGAAGAAATTGACCCATCTCTTGTTTAACTTGGTTAATTCCTATTTATATATAATTTTAGTTGTTAATTTTTTCCCGACAAGATGGCGTCGCAAACTTAGCAATGCATAGTTTACATAGAGCTGCAGGCTTATCCTCGGTGGAAGCTCCCAGAGCTTCGGATATTGATGCCGAGATACCTGCTTGTACACAGTAGCGATGGGGACGCCATCTCAAAATCTGAGGTTAAAAATTTTGTTTGTAGTTTTTAGTGGAGCCTTGAGACTGTTTTTATTGCGGAAGGCACCATAAAAATGCATGACCATTGAATCCACAGTATGTCAGAGAATTATTACATGAAGATTGTACATGTGTTTAATTTTGTAATGATTAGGTTATAAACCAATTTGTGTACATTCCTTATGTACTGTATACATTCCTTCTTTTCTGGTAAAACTGCATTAATAGGAAGACTTCGCAACCTTATAAAAACAATAACGAATATGAATAAATCATTATCATTATCATCATTCATGATTAAAACGTTCTTGACAATATGTTGTCTGACTTGAATATGATCCCTCATTCATGCAAAAGACATGAATCGCCTAGATGTTACTGTAGGGGGAGGGTCATCTAAGAAATTGATGACGTAACCGTATTCGTTATCTTTTTTTTTAATAAGCTTGCAAGAACTCCCTGATTAGAAATTCTCATTGTACTTCAATTTTTAGTTTTGTACTAGCTACTTCGTAATGTGCCATAGAAATAGAACAGGCTGAGTGATAAATAAACATAGTTCATTGAAGGCAACATGGTGTGAGTTTGTATCTTTGTTGTAATCTACAAACACTAAAATGATATTTCGCACTTGAATAAAAATATTTAAAATATAATTTTTTTTTTTCTTTATTTATGAAAGTTTTGTAAACAACCTGGGAAAGCCAGTTAGCCATATACATCAAATTTAAAAAAAATGAAAACAAGACAGCTTTAATATGGGGATTAATGTTTACACTGTATATAAACTTTTTAAGTAAAATTTTGCTTTTCATTGCTAATAATCAGATATTGGTTCCTAAATCTCTATAAATCAAAGCTTTACTCAATTGTAGCAACAGATTAGATGCCATTACTGTAGGACAGAATAGAAATTTCAGTCTCCTTCAATTTGATCCCGATTCATAGTGAATGCAACCTCTCAGCTCAAAATCCCAGGAGATTTAATTATATTTTGCTGTGGATGGTGATACACCATTGGCACTAACTTCTGGAAGACAATTCATAATACAATAATAAAATTAAATTCTTGCTTGCCCGTGGCAGTATGGGAGGCCCTTTCCAATTTCTGAGAGACTCCTGTGATTTGCGACCCCTGCAAAGAACTCTATGGGTCTTGGAACTCTAGAGTCGTTTTTAAAAATATTTTTTTCTTTAATTTATGTTTACTAAAATGTGAGCTTTTTGTCAATGTATGATTTGAATGAGTAACAAAGCTGACTTTTAGCCCACCCTAAAAAAATCGGCCCAATTTTGTGTTCAAAGGGTAGCTTATACCAGACGAACTATAGTACAATGATGCTATGAAGATCAGACCAACACGTTATTACTGCATTGACATTAGACAAGATTTATTATGACAGCAGTGATACAAGAAGACCAAATGCGTTGAGGCATCAACAATAAAGGTAAGATTTTAACAAAATGGAAACGAGTGTCTACAGTAGGTTAAAGGTGAAATGATATTGAAATTTAAAATTAATGTAGGCCTATATCGCTTGATCTTTCTAAAAAATACCAGGTTGCTCCAACTGTATCTTCAAACATTTAATGACGCATCAAAATATTTGTTAAATTATTATTATTATTAGTTTTCAAATTTATTATAAAATAAATAAATAAAGAGCTTTGTTGAAGACTAGTTTAAAATATATTAATGTAGCTTTATAAAACTACCGGTACTTCCTAACAGGAAATATTAAAAGTGCTAAGAAGCAAATGTGTCAGTAAAGTACATACTAACTTTCACTGACTTGAAAGTCTACAATGTTGCATGGCCACCGAATACAAAGAATTATTTCAAATACTTGACAGATTACGTTCCAACAGCATATTTAATATAAACAGACAACGTGACCTTGGGCAAGAGCCTAAGAACACCCTCAATTGACTTTTTTTTACCTATTTGTCAAAAAAATTTTATTTTTATTTTATGTTTGGTTTAAGCACAACTCTTTTACTAAATGAGAAAAAAAAGAATCACATTTTTTGCCTCCCTCCTCTTAAATCTTTTTTAAAACAACGTAAAAAAAATCACAATGAACTTATAATTTTAAACATGCACAGGAGGAATTGCTTTTTGTGCAAAACTTTTAATAGAAGCCAAGTACTCTATTAGTAACCCATGCTCTAGCAGTAAGACACCTTTATGACGAGCTAGCCGCTCCTCGCCCATGGTTCGGTTGGTAGAACCAAGTCTTTGGCTGCTAGGTAGTCACGGACCATGCCCATACGCAATTCAGTACAATGACGCTGCAATTTATGGGTTATTCTCCACCTTTACCTTAAAAGTTAATCCACATTAATGTCTCACAACGTAACCTAGTGCAGTTCAAAATGTCAATACTTCATACACACTTATAGGCCTACAAATGATAGGCAAATCAATCACTTTGCAGTTGGTTCTTGTATTTTTTTTTTCCCTAATATCATAGATACAAAATTGAGAATGCTTACTATTCGATTTGTTTTGAGAACTGTACTGCATGGTGATAATTAAAAAGCTAATTTTCCTTTGGGAAGATTAACTTTAGGAAGAGAGTTTAGGCAAGAGCGTTTTGACTCATCAGGGCTTTGTGGATAAAACCTTTTATACTAAATCACAAAGTGTCTTTTAAAAGTGTGGAGTTACACCTGTGAATTACACCTGTGAGTTATACCTGTGAATTACACCTGTGAATTACACCTGTGAGTTACACCTGTGAATTACATCTGTGAGTTACACCTGTGAATTACACCTGTGAGTTACACCTGCGAGTTATACCTGTGAATTACACCTGTAAGTTACACCTGTGAATTACACCTGTGAGTTACACCTGTGAGTTATACCTGTGAATTACACCTGTGAGTTACACCTGTGAGTTATACCTGTGAATTACACCTGTGAGTTACACCTGTGAATTACACCTGTGAGAACAAACCCTGAAGCAGGACACTCACTGCGCTCAACAATCGTCTGCTGACATCATTCTGCGAAGGATGCAATGCCACGATACAAATGCAACTGATCGTCTTTAATGCCATCTATACAGACTGCCACTTGCTCATGCTAGCGCTCACAGGAAGTGGGGTTGGATTCGTCGGCCGACAATCTTACAACCGCCGTGAGATTAAAATTGGACGAAATAAATGAAATTAAATAAATGAAATATGGCGCCAAGGATGATCTTTTTTTCAAATGTAGCAAAATAAGCTTTAAAAGTATTATACTTATGCATTTATTTATAGACCAAATAAAAGCTCTGGGGATTTCCAATATTAATTTTCCTGTATTGTACCAATAAGTTTACATACAAAATTAATCAATATTAGATTCAGTTCAAACTGTTAAAAATGTTGCATTTATATATTCACCTATTTGTATAATTTCTAGTGCTTTTTTTCATATAATCTCTCATAAAATCAATTGTTAACAAGCACTTCATAGAGATACTGTAAGGTCAATAATAGTTAATAGTTCGGCATAGTCATTTGCCCATTGTATAATTTGCATACTAGAGAACTAGGCCCTAAATTATTACAAAGACGATTACTCACCAGGTAAGTAGCCTTCAAAAATTGGGTATACTATTTACAAAAGTGGCTTGTAATGGTTACTCTATCAATGTTTATTTACTTCAGTGAATCTGTATTTATTGAACTATATGGTGTTTAAAATGCTTGTCAATTCTGGTAACAAAATGAATGTAGCTACTTAGGCCTACAACGAGATGATTTACGGATCCCAAGCAGGAAACAACCAGGTATCATGGTATGACAAATTCCAAACTAGGCTTTAGAAGCTATTCTAGCTAAAAGAGGTTGCATATGTTAAGAAAACTAAAGTAACATAAAATTTGAATTAGAATAGTTGATAAAAAGCACAAGAAATCAGTATGGTGGTTTAGAAAAACTAGTATAATAAGAAATTAAAAGCATAGAAAAGGCAACAGTCTTCCATTCTGAAGTAAAATATTAAGCATTCGAGTTTTAAATTCATTGTTCCACACACTGATATTTTAATACATTCTTTAAGATAAACTAATCAAAATGGTAAAATTAATAATATATATGTAGCAACAAATTGATAGAAAACGAAAAGACAATTTTGCGGTACAATTTCTATTGTGTGATGCCATAAGCCAAGAGGGCTTTAGGCATGCGTCTCCAACAAATTCTACATACTGAATTTGTATAATGTGTATTGGAAATCCCCTTTTATTTACTTAAATAAAAGGGGATTTCCAATACACATTATTTAAACCTCTGTTCTGCACCCATTGTTATTATTTATTTGGTAGAGAGAGAAGTAACAGTAACAAGGACAATTACTCACCAGGTAAATATTACCGATCGCATCTTTATAAAATCAATCTAGTCTAAATTAATATTTATGCTATTTTTAATGTATTATACAGAGGTATATAATTATGATTCGTGCTTAATATTCTTGATTTGATTCCATATTTTCACATTTTCCCAACCTAACCAGAACAAAAATTTTATTGCAAATGTGTAGCTGGCTTAAGTTTTTATGCAGTCTGGTTCATGACGTATTATCAAACAGCAAGCATTTCGAGCTCCACCCGCACCTGTCAGGGAAATCACGAGAGCCAGCTACATACTTTTGTTCTATGCTTGCTCTGTTGAAGACTACCATAGTGTTATTTTGATTTACATGTAGGTTGAAAAAGTATGAAATCAATGGATTCTGTTAAGAACAACAAAGCAAGAACTAATCAATCATCATTATTTTTGTCTTTTATCGGTAATATCGTGATCATTTTGCTGTTTATTATCTTGTGTAACTTTTGTATAGATACCACAATAAGCAATTGCCGTTGTGATATCAAAACTCAAATAGTATTAGAGTATGATATTCTTGAATGTTTGTTTCTGTATTTAAAAAAATTGACATGAAAAGCATTTTAATTTTATCTTAGCTTTCAATCCTTGCACAAGTTACCCATCCCATGAAATTTGTCGACCTTAAATTCTCCGAGTTCGGCAGCCTCGGCAATTTTTTACTACCTAGTCCTATATAGTATAAACTACGATCCGAACGCTCGACCTTACATCGTCATCTACAGATTGTGATTTTGATAATTTCTCTATTAAATCACTATATTAATGGTGAAAGAATACTTGTATCAATTTAATAGTGTAGTAAAATACATGTTTTACATAAGAAAATCGCCGAAAAAATTTCGTTTTTAGCGTTCGTTTATTGCTATCTTTGGCATGGAAAATATCACTTTAGTAAAAGCTACAACCGTATCATCACAGGCTGCTTCAAAACTGCCCATGCATGTCTATGCGCATGCTCAGATTCTCCACACATGTACAGTACAGTACTTATCAATAGTGAAGTCACGATACGATCGTGATTGCGTTTATGGACGGTAGGATTAGGCCTACAATATGTTGAATTTTGTTGTTTTTAGATAATAAACAACATTTTAAATATGATAATAATACTGTAAAATGAAGTAAAATAATAGATTTAGATAAGAATTAGGATCAATTGGGCGATGTTGTAGGCCTTGGCTGGCTAGCGTCATTCCTACCTAGGCCTAGCCTAAGAAACGACTAGGCGAGAAAGACAAGACGATTGTAATTAAGTGTCTGCTATAGCCTGTTTCAGTTTTTGACTTTCCACGCAGATTTCGAAGCAAAGAAATCTAGGCCTAGGTCGGCAAAAAATTGCCGTCATGTAGTAATTCTGGCTCGACAACATGGTCAGCAATTGCCAATTGCCGATGTGAAATTCGTGGGCTGAGTTACCCCTATTACTGTAGTTCACCTTTGTTGTATTACTATAGACCCCATCCCTTGATTACAAAATTGGGCCAATTTTACACAATGGGCTTATATCCGAGGAATCCATTTTTTTACAAAAAAATAAATGACAACCCTTATTAAAAAAGACAACATGTCTTCTACTTTTTGGGCTGTCCAAAAAGGCAATTACTTATTGCATGCCTAATTCAAAAGCAGTTTATTTTTCTGAAAACATTTCTGAAAGTACAGTACTGTTATGAGGAAGACAATGACTTTTATTGGTCTGCTGCTTACAATCATCAATCTATTATAACATATGCTAACCATGAATCATCACCTACAGTATATAAAATGAATATTTCCTGTTAAAAGAAAATGTAATTTTTCAAGTGAACTGCCAGTTACAGTATTATATGGAATGATGCTCTGTAAGGCACTTGTTTAGGGAATAGATTTATTATTATTAATGAGAAAAAGTCCTGATCACAGGATTAGAACCCAGAAGAATTGGAATGTACTTTCCAACCACTAGTCTACAGTTTCAAAATGAAATGCACAAATGCCACGCTTGAAAAAACTTCATGATATTAGCATATTGTCTGTCTACAATGATAATTGCTGATGCTCAGGCTATCCAAAATCAGACAATAACCACCCAGACATAAACCACCCAAAATGAACTATAACATATTAAAATGGGATGGACTGTGGAGTGCATAATGTTGGGTTGGCTTGTTTGGGCATTGTGACTTGCTATTACGCCTTTAATTCACTCAACTCTTTTGACAACATGCATGTAGGTTACGCAATGTATTTGTAGATTTAAAAAATAACTGTGCTTTAAGTTCGCCATTTTTTTTAAACTACAGTCGACCTTCCCATTTACGTACACCTTGGGCTGAAAGCAGTTCGTAATTGAGAAAATTCGTAAATGAGAAGTTCGTAAGAATAGCGCACTCAAGTTTAAAAACGCCAAGTTGTAGGCCTGCCTACCAACATCTAGTCTTAATTTTGCATTTAAGTATTCAATAAACGTTTATAGAAATTGTTGAAGAATCAATTAAATGTTAATGCAAGACAAACTAATATATTAAATAACGATTCATAATAGGCTAAGGAAATCGTCTCATGGATAGACTGACCTAATCTTCCATGTCACTAATAGGCTGACTGTTCAACATACAGTGGTGGTTTAGCCAAGGCTTAGCTGGGCCTAGCAGCAGCTCTCTGCTAACTTTAGCTGTCATCTCTCCGTACTTTTTAGCAAATTAGTAAACAAACATTGATATTAATTAGAGGCTTATTATTTATTTAATTTAGTCAAGGTATTTTTGTATAATATAAAAAAAGAAACGGTTCCTATTTTTTCCGACCTTCCTGACTTCCAAACATGTGGTTTTGGTGCCTGTAGCATTGAATAATGGGTAATTGCTGATGTCATCTTCTAAAAATAGAGCAGCTTGTTAATCGTTTTTGACAGTGAAAAACAAATAACATAGATGGTTATTGAATATCCGAACAGTGATTTATTCTTAAAAGGATAAAAGGTTGATGCTACCATAATTTATACTCAAACTAGCTGATTCGATTTACAGTGCATTTAGACCGCAGGTAACCATAAGACAGAGTAGGGTATGCCCCTTGGTATAGGCTGCCCCTTTGCACTTAGCCTAGACAAGGTAGGCCTAGCAGCATGCACTGCCTGTCTGAATTTCAGCTAGTTTTGAATATTTTACATCATGTATTGGTTTGACTTTTCTAAGCCTAAAGTAGTATGATGTATTTATGAAATGTACGGTATAAATAGTACTATAATGCATTTTTAATGACCTTTATAATTCGTTTTTCTTAAAATAAATAAAAATAGCAGAAATTAGACGAATAAATCTAGCGATGACATCATCGGCCGAACGTTCGGAAAATAGAAGGTTCGTAAATGAGAAGTTCGTAAATGGGAAGGTCGACTGTACAATTACATACTTATTTTCTGGTATGGTATTTGTCTAATATTTAGTATTCTAAATTTAAATTTCTAAAAAGGGCTTGTTGCTGCTTCCTTTAAAAATTACTTTTAAATAAAAAGTTTCTTTTGATAATAATAATTTGAATGAACAAAAGTCAAAACCATTAATGAATGTAGGTTAATAAGATCTTACTATTTTATCTTTTTATCTGTTTTGATTGAATTAATATTTCTTCTTATATTAATGACAGTTATAAAGAGACATGTACAGTTTTAATAGTAAAACCAGTTTACTTTAATAATAGTGAATACAATCTAATTAAACTCTCCATTACATTACAGTAATAGAATACACTTTTACTAAATTGTGCAATTTATAGCCACCCCACTTTAACAATGATATAGCCCATTTTCGGTGGTTTCTGTCAGGGTGGTTATTGCCCTGGGTGGTTTATGTCCTACACTCTGACCATCACAGGGATAATTATAGTTATGATGGCAGTGGGAAGGACCACCCAGCCTTGAAGTTATCCACCTAGTTTAATGCCAATCAACAAACCACAAGTCAGTTGCTATGTTTAATTTATTGTAGTACTATTTCTATTGAAAATACACTGACCATTATATTTGTTTATTAAATAATATTCTCTGAATAGAACACTTATTATCCTCAGAAAATGGATCAAAAACATAAGAAAATATTACGCAAAAATCGTCCAAAACTTGAGGAGGATTTACAAGTTGATGATATTTGGGCACAACTGATTTCCTATGAGGTGTTTGTTCCCGCTGACTATGGAGAGATGTTTAATCCAAACAGAAAACCGATGGCAACAATGCTAGACAAATTGGAGCAGAAAGGACGCACGGCATTTCAGCTTTTCGTAAAAGCTGTGAGCGAGTCAGGCAAGGCACATCTGCTTGATTGCTTGAATGACAAGGAATCATCCCAAGGTAATAAAATCATAATTACATTGACTAATATAAAAATTTTAAAAAAATAAAAATTTATCACCTCCCATATTATAATAATGGCAGCAAAATCATAGTAATTAGTTTTCTGTTTCTGTAGTGCTGAAGTTCATATTTTTTTTAAAATTATATGGTCATTGGTATATTGAGTTATACCGATGTGAGTTTGTGCCAGGAAAACATCATAGGAGTGTGTTTTGCCCTATCTGATGTGTTATAATACCAAATATTCAGTACGTTCCCGAAGTGATTCAGGTGGGAAACGAACCCATGACTTTCAGATAATTAGCCTGACGCCATAACCACTAGATTACAGAGCTTGTGATTAGTGACTATGTTGAATCCTATCACCAAGTAGCAGCGTCAGGAAAATATCATAGGAGTGATGTTTTGCCTTAAATGATATGTTATCGTACCGAATACATTCCCAAATAAATAGTAAAAAGTAATATATTGAGGTAATTATTAATGGTATTCAGATGTTCAATGATGCTGTTGTTTTAATTTTAAACAGAAAATGATGAACCAGAGAAACTAAATGAAGAACTGGTGGGAAACAACACAGGTTTTGAATTTACAGTGAAGAAAGGTAAAAGAAAAATAAAATGTTACATTTCAATTAAAACTAACAGGAAAACTTGAGTTTGCAACCATTTTTAATAGCCATGATCTTGTTTCCTTTGAGCTGCACATTGAAATACTCAAGCTAAAAACAACAAAATAAAGGAAGTCCCAACATACCACCACAACCTTAATTGATTGTAAACAAATTCATCGTCATCGCTATCACCAACACCATTTACCTTTGTTAAACATCCCATGTCATGAAAGTATTTATAAATACACTCCAATAAAATGTTAAAGCCATGAAAGAAATATATAAATTATAGAATTCATTATACACGCTAACAAATTTAAAAACAATTTCTTCAACAGAGTTTCAAGATGAACCAGATTTGAATGTTAGTGATCCACCTAGATCATGCACAGGAGATTGTGCCAAAAAAATCAGACAACTCCAAGGAATGTTGAAAATATTTGAAAAGGAAAATGCTCATCTGAAAATAAAGAATGACCAAATCATGAAAATGAATAGGGCTACAGAGGCTACCAGGGCCAAACAAGAAACTGACAACAGAATTAAAACATGCCTCCTCTGGGAGAAGAACAGAATGCTTATGGAACAGAATGAACATTTCTACAATGGGCAAAACCTCTTGTTTTATCAGAATAGACAGCTATTGGGTGGGAACACAAGCCTGACAAATGAGCTACAACAGATGAAATCGACACGGAAGAGAAGTTTCAACTATGATGCTAATGACTCCAACTGCAATCCAAAAAAGAAGAAGGATACATAACAAAATTGGGGGAAATATTTTTGGGTTCAATTTCAATGCTACTCTCTCATTGGTGAACTATTTTCCTTCCTATTAAAGTTAACCTAATGAATTTAGATGAAGGTGCAACTTTGATTGTTTATCTCAATTCTATATTTATCCTTCCCATTAGAGTACCTAACGACTTTAGATGAAGGTAAAACTTTATTTTCCCTTCCAATTAAAGTTAACCTAATGACTTCAGATGACGGTACAACTTTAATTATATCTCAATTCTATATTTTCCCTTATCTAATGACTTCATATGAAGGTACAACTATAATGTATATCTCAATTCTATGTTTCCCCTTACTATTAAAGTTAACCTTATGACTTCAGATGAAGGTTCAACTTTAATATATATCTCAATTCCATGTTTCCCCTTACTATTAAAGTTAACCTAAAGTTTGAATACATTGTACTATTTATGTTGTGTGTGGAGAAACCAATAAAAACAAACAAACAAACAAACCTAATGACTTCAGATGAAGGTACAACTTTAATATATATCTCAATTCTATATTTTCCCTTCCTATTAATGTTAACCTAATGACTCAAGATGAAGGTTCAACTTCAATTGTTTGTTTCAAGTCATCCTTTTTGGATACAGATGAATTTCTTCAATGATCTTCCTTCCTTTATTCCTTCATTTATTTATTTATGCATTCATTCATTCTATTATTTGTATGTTCATTTGTTTATTTCATTATGCATTCATGCGTTAATGCATTTTAATTGTTTAGTAAGTAACAACTTTAAAGCATGTTCTGTTTTACACTAGGCAAATATATTCATACAAATCAAAAGTGTCAGTTCGTTTCCTGATTAGTTACGCATTTTTTGCTTCGTGAAAAGTATAAACAATTCAAACTACTGACTTCGCTGAAGCAAAAAACTCTAATAAAAATGTTAATGTGCATGAACCGACGCTTTTGGTTAGAGCGAATAAATTCCCTCAGTGTGTTACCACATTTTAATTGTTTAGCAAGCAACAAGTTTAAAAGTATGATAGTCTTACACAAAATGGTCAGACTGTACTTACTATGCATATTATACTGTAGCAATAGTATTTGGTCTTACAATCTCAGGGATATAAGTTCAAATCCTATACTAATCACATTGTTTGAATGAGAAGGTACTTAACTTTGTATCCTCAAAAATTAGGTTCCTTGTTATGATTTTAAGGGATGTGTATAGTATATAGGTGAACACACAGTGTATCAGAGCATGATTATGTGAAAACTGCACATGTGATTCCTTTTGTAACGACTAGGTTTTTTATAAACCGCTTTGTGTACATTCCTTGATGCACATTCCTTGATGCACACTTTTTGGTAGAATTGCACGAATTAGAAACGCACATTGCTATAATAATATTTTACATACAAATATATATTTTTTTAAAAGTGTTTGGATTTTATGTGTAATTTTTGATGTGTATTCTTATTTTTATTGCTAATAATCAAATATTTCCTCAATCAAAAATTAAGCTGTACACAATTATAGTTTTTTTCAAAAGAATAGCAACAGATGAGTTGCCATTAATGTAGAACACAATAGAAGCAACATAAAAATGTTTTCTGATGTCAGAGATTTTAGCCTTCTTGAAATTGAACACCGATTCTAAATTCATAGTGAATTCAACACCTGACTTGATATTCCTGGTATATTTTTGTACCAGAGAGTGCCAAATTCACTATCTATGATATCTCTATAGTACTGGTACAACTGATCTATGTGCTTCAGAAGTAACATAATTATGAGTACAGTATACAGGTGTCATTTTTCTATGATCCACACATTAATTTAAAACAACTGCTGTCTGTTCAACAGATTTGATTTGATTTTGATTTAATAAATCAAACAAGTAAATAAAAAAGACATGAAGAACAAGCAAAATTACAAGAATGACTATTAGAAAATATTCGTGAATGGTCCTCTGAACCGCTGCTAAGAGACATATTTCTAGAGGGGTAGTTGATAGTGTATGGTTATTTCAGACATTAGTTGATGGTGTATGGTTGTTTCAGACATATGTGATGAAACAAGTCATTGCTTTGCCTGTCGGAAGTCTGACAATATGGAGATTTCGATTTGCACAAGAATTTGACGCTGATTCACTTATACTTGACCCAACTACCGTCCTCTGCACTACGATGATTTCCAAGAGCAAATTGTGGCCTAGAATCTACTCAACAACACAAATTTAATGTTCTTGCATGCGCAGATGACTTCTTAGTGACATCATTACATTTTACGTCCTACCGTTGTCATGCAATCAAAAGCTCCATTCTACTTTATTTCATCAAAATCTGACCAAACATTATAGACGGACAAAATCAGACAGCGTGGCTATGAATTGCTTCACACAGCTAATCACATCATGAGAATACTGGATGTTACATTCTAAACAAGCATAGAACTGAAAATACAAATACTGTATCCACGAACAACCCCCCACCGTATGTCATCATTCATAACGCTTATCTGCAAAGGAACTGCATGACAGAATACAGAAGACTCAATGGTGCATTCGTCGCTCTAATCATGAACAAAAAACTGTGTTATAAACTTACCCCTTTTCCAGCTTGATTGCAGTAGGTGGCAGTGATGCAGTCTAATATTATGTTCAGTGGCTCCATCAAAAGCTGCCTTTCAATAACTTCACAAACCAATGGTAAGCAAGTGTTCCAGTAATATCTTGCTGAACTTATTACCTGCATGTAGTTATCTGCACGTCGTCCATACCTAAATGAATGGTCATTAGGAGGGTCATTATGTTGACACTAGGAAGAATTAGAATAATGATGATGATGATGATGATAATGATGATAATGATGATGATGATAATGATGATGATGATGATGATGATGATGATGATGATAATGATGATGATGATAATGATGATGATATTGATGATGATGATGATAATCATGATGATGATGATGATGATGATGATGATGATAATGATGATGATGATGATGATAATGATGATGATAATGATGATGGTAATGATGATGATGATGATAATCATGATGATGATGATGATGATGATAATGATGACGATGATGATAATGATGATAATGATGATGATAATGATGATGGTAATGATGATGATGATGATGATGAGGATGATAATGATGATGATGAGGATGGACATCATGGAGATGAGGATAATGACAATGATGTACACAATGATGGTGTACATGATGATTATGATAATAATATTTTGACAATGATGGTGAGGTGATGATAATATATATTACTACAAGCTCCAAATTTTCCAAATGCATTATCACTGATACTGCATTGTGATCCACCAGATTCAATGCAATATCATAGATGACAACATTGCGATAAGTTACTCACCTAGTAGCATTAAGAAATGCTTCCAGGGCAGACCTTCGTATGACATTCTTCCCGTGCATATTGTTGATGAGACTCTTGCCAAGAACGCAGCTCGCAAAGCTCAGCATTTCTTGCCAAACTGTGTACTTGTGCCTGTAAAGTAAATGCGAAACAATTCTAACAGCGCACATTACAGTAAATTTTATCTATGCGCTGAATTCAAATTCAAATTCATTTATTCACATGTAATAATAATTCATGTAAAAATACAACACGAGTACTGGAAACTAAGGAAGCAAAAGCTTGAAAAAAGGTTTTACTTAGTAAACAAATAAAATAATTAAATAATGAAAACTATAAAAGAGAAATTACAAAACAAATCAATAAAAACAATACAGTAATTCAAAATGATGATCATAATAGTGAAATTAAATTAAAGATCTATGCATTGTGTTTATAAAAGTTTCTGTTGTGAAAAAAAACACAACACAACGTAACTTATCCTATTCACATTTGACCTTGTTTAACATTTTAATAATAAATTATAATCATAAAATATGAGATAATTCTAAAATGTAATAATAGCTTCGGTAATGGTATTTGTAGTTTTTTGATTGCGCTTTGTTGTTATAATTTGTGAATTTGATTTCGCGCAAAAAAAAAATGATTAATTGATAATTATAATCATAAACTCAATTTTTATATTTTTTCATTTCACATAATTTCATGTAGGGGACCCCTATGGAAATAATTGTCTTTTTTGCAATTTTAGCGTTATCCCCGATACGCTCTTTTGTGATTTGACCTGTTCATGTGTTTTTGTTTCTGTTGTATTTTTAAAGAGCACATTAAATAAATCAAATCAAATCAAATTTGAGTACATACTTATCTAACTTCTTGACTTTGCTAGCATACATATTATCATCAAATCTAAGCGCCATGCTGGTAGATTTTAAGACGAGTTGATGATTGCAGGTCTTGTACGCCATTTCTGAGAGACGGACCCAAACTTGTAACTCAACCAATGGCTCAGACCATTTACACTGTTCTACCAGATTAGCAAGCTATTTAGAAATTTCAAAGAGACAGATAAAAATCATATCACTTTTATAGAAACAAAAAAAATTCTAATTACAACAAAAATATATATTGAAGCTTATTATTAGTGGTTTTACATATTTACCTGTATGAACTGATAATTACCTGTGGTACTTAACTACAACACCCCTACATAAATAATAGAACAATCCATCGTACCAATGCCCACAATAACCTGAGCCCTGAAAACAGTGCCCTGGAATGAACAAGTTCTATTATATTGAGGGGTGTTCTATAACAATTCCTATTACTTACCTCAGTAAGTGAGGGTTGTTCCTTGAATTCCAGAATGCCATTACTGCTCAAAGAATGCATTTCCAGAGCAACAAGGCATCTTGTCATCGGTCGCTGTCCATTGCTATTGCCCTATTGTGAATCAACATTCTTATAATAATATGTGCACAGTATGCTTTACAGAGAAATAATAATAATAATACTCAAACATTTATAAGGCGCCAATTCCAAGAATGATCAAAGGCGCGAGCGTTATTACCCCTGGTCACTGGATAACATACAATGGCAAACAGGCACAAAGTGCAACTTCCTCTACTCCCTGGGGAGTATCCCTAGTCGTTCGCTACTTCTTTAGGATGCTGCATGTATGAGTGATCTGTTTGTCTGGAAGCAGGTGCAGGTATGTATCGTCGCTCACATCACGAACTAACACAATTAAATTCAATTCTGTTAGTTCGTGAAATCAAAAAAGCGCATCAAAATATGCACTGTTGTTGTTAAGGACTTTTTGTGTGGTAAAGAATACAAAATTGCTTGACAACCAATACGCGTGGGTCTGTAAATTCATGCGTGGATCTAAAGAAAATATTGAGATGCATGTATGAGTGGTCGGTCTGTGGATGCAGGTGCGGTTTGTGATGTGTTTCGGTGTGTGAAAGATGTGGGTCTGTAAATGCATGCGTGGATCTAAAGAAAATATTGAGATGCATGTATGAGTGGTCGGTCTGTGGATGCAGGTGTGGTTTGTGATGTGTTTCGGTGTGTGAAAGATGTGGGTCTGTAAATGCATGCGTGGATCTAAAGAAAATATTGAGATGCATGTATGAGTGGTCGGTCTGTGGATGCAGGTGCGGTTTGTGATGTGTTTCGGTGTGTGAAAGATGTGGGTCTTTAAATTCATGCGTGGATCTAAAGAAAATATTGAGATGCATGTATGAGTGGTCGGTCTGTGGATGCAGGTGTGGTTTGTGATGTGTTTCGGTGTGTGAAAGATGTGGGTCTGTAAATTCATGCGTGGATCTGTGGGTGTGCGTGTGCAGATCGGCGTTTTTGGTGTTTATGTGGGGTATGTGTAATAGTGGTGGTGTATAAAGATTCATTGGTGCATTAAGTGTATCACACACCTCACCTTAGCTTAATACAAGTCAAATCAACTTAAATTATGTAGGTTTTTGAGACTCCAAGAGCAAAATGAAGAGAAGACACATCAAATATTAAAATTCTGGTTCTTCCCTCTGCAATATTCAGGTTATGTTGACCCCCACCTTAAATAATAAATGCTCCCCTTGTGATGATAAATGTTTACCAACCTCATCTTCTGTTCCAAGTCCTTTGTTGATTTGTTGAAGCAAAAGCTGTTTTGTTTGCACCCATGTGTTAATAAGATGATGTCGCACACTGATGGGAACAACGTCCAAGGGCTTGTTACCATTGGTCACCTCTAGTGCATAGTCACACACCTTAACAAGAGAAACACCAATCCAAATTTTAACAACTGGTCCATAGTGTATTTCATCCTATAGCTCACAACTCTCCCATTGTTGAATGAGAATGATATAAAATAATAAAAGTAAAAGGAGCTATTTACTACCTCAAGGGCCTTCTTGAGGTCATCTTGAGCCTCAGCATCCACCAGCAAAATCTTACTCTTTGCACTAGCATGGCTTGCCACACTTTTAGCCTTTGGTGTTTTCTCATCTTTCTCTTTACCAGCCTTCTGCGGTGTTTCAATGGGTCGGTCTTTAGGCTGCACCGGGATCCATTGCTTCATTAGGCCAATTGCAAGAGCATTGCATAGGTTCACAAGAAGGCATGTTTCTCTGTACAAAAGTAAGCCTTAAAGACATGAGGTTGCTTGCAAAGAAGAGTTTGATCTAAAAGCTGATAATCATGTACTATTCTTAATGACATTAAAATACAAATGTGGGAACTTGTTGGTGCTCTAATTTTATTCCTATCTTCTGGGTTCAAACCCTAGAATGCCACAATTTATCTGTCTAACCCACTATCATATTTTTTTGTCTGTTAGACCCAACAATGATTGATTTTGACTAGCAAATTTGTAGTATGCCCATATATAGTCATAATGTGCCTATATATGGTCATGATGTGATGTCATCATGACCATATATAGCCATGTCACATGTTTTTTGGCAAATGAAATATGATAGTCAGGACAGGGCTTTAGATATATCTGGTCAAGCAAAGTATGTTTGCTCATGTATGTAGGAAGTTTGACAATACTCTACTTCATCAGACAAAAAGTCTTATGGAACAATGTCTATTGACTATTGAGTCTAATGGCAGTGGTGGCTCCAGAACTTTGCCAACAGGGGTGTCTACCATGTTCGAAAGGCAGGTCAGAAACAAAAGGCCGATTAGAGCCTCGGCTACTGGTGCCACGACTGACTAACAGATTCATTAGTATATAATGAGCAAATTAAGACTTTGTTTACAGAACATCATGATTTTATTTTAATCTATATGTTTGGTGTTTGATGAGGCCTATTTCATACTGTCTATACATTATATATAAACAACCTGGGTTGCAGAGTACCATTGTTTTAGGTTTCAAAACAATAAAATGGCATACATCGATTCATCTTTTTAATTATCTTACCTAGCATGTCCTACTTGCTTCATTGCTTTCAGTAACTTATTGAACGGTTCAATAAGTTCTCTATGTCTTCCATCCATCAGCAGATGATTGTTGTAGTTCCACAGATAGGCTGCTGCATTGCAGACGATCCAGGATTCACCGAGGGCACAACCGAGCTCAGCTGCACGCAAAAAGCACTGGGTGGCCGACTGAGATAACGAGGCAATCCATTCACTGTTAAAAAGACATTAATAACATGTAATAAGAGGCAGCACTCTGAGACTTACTTTGAAGAAGTAATTTATTTAACACAAGCTTTTGCTGGCTGTCAATGCCTACTTCATAGGGTATTTGTATCTTTAGTTAAATGTTCACTAAAGATACACCATCCAGCTGTGATGAGCTAAAAAAAAAAATATTATGAATTGCTTAAGTTGTATCTTAAATAATTGTACATTATATTATTATTTTTATTATTATACTATACAGTATTATTATTATTATTATTATTATTATTATTATTATATTATTTGCTGTAATTGAAGTTATAGGAAAAAAGAATGTCTTCATCATTATAGTAATAACATTATTCCTGTATCCTTTTCCATAAACCTTTTATTGGCTGGTAATCAATTCATGCCTACTTTTAGTAAAATGACTGTAAATCAATATAAACTGAATTGTTTTTCTATCATTGAAAGTATTTGTTCTATCTAAATGAGCAATTATGTGGTTTAATTGAATCTTTTAAAGTTTTCAATTTCACTTTCGATTAAATTTTTATTTATTTTATATTTGATTGGCAGCTGAATTGGTAGCTGAATTACATCAAATTTATAATTAAAAATTCTAACACTAAAAAGACCAAACAATAAGAAACAATACAATTCAATATACACTAAATACACTTTTGTTTACAATTATCAGGTACGAAGGTACAATATTAATATTGAAATATAATAAAACGAAGTATGAATGAAGACACAAGTAAAAAGAGGAACAATCAAATTGGGGGAAATGAAGAAAAATGTAGGAGAGGACAAAAAATACCAAAAAACACAACAAAAACACATTAACTTTAAAAAATATTGCACAACAGACCAGGCAAATTGACAAAATTAGTTATTTAACAAATTGATAATTATGGAACATTACATAGGCGAATGGTGTATCTAGACACACTACAACTATATCTGCTTTATATTATTATTGTATTCCTAGACCAGAAAATTAAAGGGAAGCTTTAATTCAGGTTATAAAAAAGAAATTTAATGATCATTTTAGCCAAGACCTCATACCTGTATGTTATCCAATCCTCATCCTCCTCTGGCTTCTTAGATACATAACCTTTTGGATGCTTGCGCTTATCTTCTGGTGGGATCGGTTTCGTATTCAGTTTTACTCCCTCAGAACGAAGGAGATGAATCAATGCCTATGAGTTAAAACAAAGAATTAATGTTTAATAAAAACTTTTTGCATGTAAAAAGTATAGAAAGATATTAAGGGCGGGAGCAGGCTATTTTATCTCCCTTACTAGATCCTTCTTGCAGAAGCATTTACCTACATGTCAAAACTAATATGTTTTTTCCATTCTCTTCTAACAATTTTTAAAACAAGGTTTGTTAAACAAGGTATTGCATATTCACGCAATCATTTTTTATTCTGGGAGAAATAAAACCAGAGACACATACTGTAAATGCTCAAATAAGCACCGCTCTCGAATAACCGCTGCTCTTGAATAAGCACTGCACCAAACCAATTTTTTATTCGATAAGCGCTGCTCTCGAAAAAGCGCCGCAGCGCTTAATCGACAGTATATATTACCCTGTGTGTAATGAAACACTTTGAGAAACAAGAAGTAACACAATGAAGATACAAGCATTTCTTTAAAAATGCCTATTTACGATGATGTGGCCTACTGAAGTACGGGAATACATGAGATAGATAACATACGAAAGAGCATGGAAAGCGCCAAGCCAATATATTTCTTCATAAGCGCCGCTCTTGAAAACTGCCGCTCTCGAATAACCGCCGCTTTGAAAAAATTATACAAGCGCCACGGCGCTTATTCGAGCATTTATGATAATTCTCATCTTTTAGCATATGTGCAGTGATTCCAAGTTTTATTCAAATGTGCTATATTATATTACTAAATAATTATCATTAATATGAAAATCTCAGCTCATAGACAAACCTCAGCATTTAAGAAGTAGATCTCAGCTAGCATTCTTATCAGATCCTTGTCACTATGCGGAGTGTTTAGCCCTGTACTAGGTTGTTCTGCCGTTCCGGTTCTTTTACGTTGTCCGGTTGGCGTCTCATTTACAGATTCCCTTCCAACACTTCATAAACAAAATATTATTTATTATTATTTATTTATTTTAGTTTTACTCTTAGATAGAGATGACAGGCTATAAAGGAAAATAAACTCCTATTCCCAATGGAATTCACCTACCATAAATATAATTAATATCATTATCAACACAAAAGTTCCAAACTGGCAAAACTGTGGCTCATAAAATTTCAAAACTGAACACATATATGTGGCAAAGACAAGCCAAACCAGCCACTCGTCGGAAAAATCAATTTTTAGTTATTAATACAGGGTTTAACAGTAAAATGAGAGCTATAAAATGGTAAAAGAATCATTTAAATCCGACACTTCGTTATGACTTTACACATTTGAGAAATCAGCCTTTAAAGTTTACGATTTCAGGCATTTCTTAGGCAGAAACCATCACCAAATCGTTAAAAATTGTTGTTTTAACATTGAAAATGAGGAAAATAACAGCATAGCATTATATAGATATAGATAGATAAAGGTTAGTTTAGTGCAATAAAATAGATTTCCAAAATTTTGACATTCCAGCATGTTTTGGCTATTATCTCTAAAACAGGTTTTGCGACAAGTGACTGGTTTGGCTTGTCTTTGCCACATATATATATATGAAAACGCATCTAAACTAAAATAAGACCATTTTAAACATTTTACATAATTTCAGCACTACATTCATGTACCCCACTGCATTCTAACCTTTCACTGTGTGTCTCTAAATGTGATACAGTTTGAGGGCGTGCCATATGCCATCGATCATCATCATAAAGAAGGCAATAACGAGCAGCGATTCGACAAACGTCCCACACTTCTTGTTTACGTGCCGTCTTGGCAATGTCAGCCCACAGTCTTGCTCTGGAAAATACATATATTGTCATTTGTGAGGTCTCAACACAAAATGAGATGCATCATTGGTGAAATCATATTGAGATATTCACCAAAATAGGTTAAAGGCAACATTTTTACAAAATTGTTTTTGAATAACTTGATACTTATATTTTATGATTGTGTACTTTTTAAGTGAATTTTCTTACTAAAACAGTTCTCTTTGCATATTCTGTAATTCTAGTCCTATTATTTGTACAGGTTAGTTTATCTTTGAGGCCGATTTTCTCAAAACGTGGTTCTCATACACCTAAATTTGAAATGCTCACATCTCTGGATCTATTTAAGACCAAATTAAAGCTTATAATGTGATCAACCAAAATGTAATATAAAATCATTTTTGATTTTCTAAACGATGAGACTTATTTTGTAGTGAGACCTCACATTTACGTTCTATTCATTTATTTAATTACATTATAGAGTCTTCTATGGTAATAAAAAGAAAGTAAAGAATAGGGGTGAAACTTTATGTGGGTTGGTACATTGTGGCACAATAATAAAGCTCCATGCTTCTTTTAAGTCTGAAGTTGATCATCTGTTTGTGCCATGGGTGATTAAAATAATGACAACAACCGAATTCTTTTTCATCTGGTATGCTTACTGTTGAACTGTTTGGTCAATAATAAACCAAGTACAATTTGACAACATAGACGAAAGCTCACAGTAAGTTTACATCAAATTGTGCTTGGTTTATTATCGATTAAACAGTTCTACAATGACAACATAGAATTTAGTTTTTTCCATTTTTTATCACAATGTAAGCATAAAAAAAGTTTGTTAATAATTTGAATATTAATATGCAGTACCTCTCTCTGTCATTTTCGTTGCCGAGTCTCTTCAGGTGACCTTCAAGCTTGCGTACACACTTGTTGAAATTCTTGGCCTTGGATCCAAACTCGCTTAAAATTCCTTGATACCCACGCCCTGTTCCTGCCGCAGCTGAAAAGTGAATTTTAACAATATATTTCCACAGCCAAATTTTTCTCTACATAATAATAACTACAAACTGTTGAGTGCATACCTCCACTTAATGCTTGAATACAGAACAATACAGTACCTATAGGGCATAGTAAAGACAGAAATTCCATTATGCTTGACAGGTAAAATTTCAAATTTTTTTTAAATTTTTGACCTTGACCTTTTCTTTTGGCATATTCACCCCAAAGTTTAATCACCTATTCCTTACAGTGGTAGATTCGAGGGGGGCCCTAAATTTTTCAAAATTTTTAAATGAAGAAAAAAGGAAATTATATTCAATCTTAAGAGTGAGAGTACCATCTCAAGGTGCTATAATTATGGTTGGTGGTTGGAGCTGAAGTGGTCTAGACCTTTTATCTGTAATGGTAAGGGTTGGAGTGCATAATATGTGGTCTCTATGAGCTATACAGAAAACGAAAAAAGCAAAATCTATTCTAGTAGGTCAACTAAGCTAACCATGCTAAAATAAATAACCGAAACAACACTATCACACTGTTCACCTGCAATTTGAGACCACCGACTAGCAGTTACGACTCACAGGTGATCGAATAGTGTTGGCATCTGGCCTATAGCCTTTCCTAACAACAGAAGTAAAATTAATAGAAAACAAATACAAATTAAAAAGAAAGGAAAAGGTGTGATTTAAGGCTCTGCTTGAAAACAGAGAGCGAGGAATACTCCCGAATGTAGATGGGAAGTTCATTCCAGAGCTTTCAAGTGGCACCCTGGAGTAAAAGGTGTATGCTGGCTTATGGTAGACCGAAGTCTTTTGCAACAGGTTGTCGGGCAAAGATGGAAAAGGGCTCTTGTATGTGTGAACAAGAATTTGGAATGCAATGCGCTGTTTAACTGGTAGCTAATGGAGAGTGATGTGCTGTCCTTTAGGTATTTTATTTATTTATTCTTTCTTTATACTGAATATACACTTTCAATACATAGTACTGGTTTCCAAAGTGGTTCAGTTCTTAACTACAAAATTTTAAAAGCAGATATATACATATGGTAACCAAAAAAGATGGATAACTTAACTACAAATTAAAACAGATTTAAAAGGAACATTGAAAGAAACTTAGGAAAAATTAAAAATTGTTTGACAAGATAGGCTGCTGTGTTTAGCTGAAGCTGTATCTAATAGATTACTTTTCCTGGTAAAATATAAATGACCCCATTGCAATAATCAATTCTACATGTTACATGTCCCTCTCTGTTCCCCTCTATTTCAAATTCCTGTATTCGCCATGGTTAAAGATCAATATATGGAAGCAAAACAGACATAACCATTACAGAACAGAATGCGAAAAGATTAAATAAAGGTATATTGGGAGAGGATAACAAGGATAAGAGGTCTGCAAGTGTAAAGTACACAGTTATTAATTTAATTGAATTCTATGTCTAATCATGTTGGACTATATAAACTGCTGAGTATGACAATTATTCATAAACTATTAAATAGTTCCTAGAAAACATTCATTCAGTGTGGTGCATCTATAAAAGCTGCTTTACATCATAACCAATAATAAAATTGGAATTCCTTTTCATATTAATAAAGAATTTCTTTACTATATTCAATGTTGATTTGTGTTGGATTGTAGTCTGTAGACAATGAAAAATTTAATTTATCATATAAATTGAAATAATTCTTAGAAAACTTTCCTTCAACAACCTGAATTTATTGCCTTTGTTATAAAAACATACTGACAGAATGACTACACACACCTGAGTTGAAAATACAAATTGGATAATTTAAATTAGGTTGCCATTAAATCATTTTTTCATGAACCAAAAACATTTCAAATCTATTACAACAATGTTATTGCAGCAATATATTGCTTTTTAAAGAACAGCTATAAAAATTAATGCTAATGAAGTACTAGAACAGATATATGAGCAATATGTATTTCTCAGAAACTCTAAACGTAAATATCACACTAGAGACACAAAATTTCTTTACATTAAGGTAAGACTTTTAAAATTTTTTCTACCCAGCTTTTTTTTTAAAGATCTGAGGAGGAGGCAGGAAAAAAAATCATCATTACCTTTAGTGTCACTTTCACTATCCAGTACATGTAAAAAGGCGTCCGGTGATAGCGCCTGGCCTGCTCTCACTAGCAGCGAACGCTTCATTCGGATGCTGCCAGATTCAGCACTAGTACGGGCCTAAGTATAAATGGGAAAAAAAATGTGTATTATTGAATATGTAGCCAATGGATAAAAAGAAAGGAGGGCATGACATCCGGAAATTGATTAATTGATGTTATCCATAAAATATATAAATTGTATTGTGGCATATCTAAAGCCCTGTGCAGACCATCAAATTTGATTTGACAAAAAACTTGTGACAAGACTAAATATGGTCATGATGACATCACATCATGACCATATATAGGCACATCATAACTATATAATATGGTTGTACAACAATTTTTTGTCACAGAAAATTTCATATTGTAGACAGAGCTTCAGAGTACTGATATGGCAAAACTGATGAGAGGGCACCATAGTTAAAAAAAAAAAAAAACTTGCAACATGCCAAATATGGTTATGATGAAATCACATCATGACCAGAGGGCGCAATAGTAAAGTTAGCTAGGCAAGCTTGGAAGATTGTGGTGTTTTATTAACTACTTTGGTGCTCAGCAAATTGGAGAGAATGGTAAAGTTTTCGTGAGGAAATAATCTCCCAGGCCTCATCCTTAGATACACCTATATGCTTTAATAATTTTTACCTGCTCAATGATCATTGCTGCCTGGTCTTCCATTCTTTCAGGTTGCTGGTATAATTCAGCTCGAAGGCTTAGCCTTTGTAGGGCATGCTGTAGCCGCTCATTGTAATGGCCACCATCATCTAATGCAAGAGCCTGCCAAAATATATTTCATAATGAACAATAATAATTTAATGTACTTTATTTACATTAAATTAAAAAATTAATGTATTGACTGAAATGCATTTTTGGTATTTGTTTAACAATAACTTAACCATGCTACTTAATAATTAAATAGAGCATTTTGTTAGCCTGAAGGAAAAAGTTTTAGAAATCTTGCATACATTAATTTCAACAATCACTTATTTTCTTAAAATTAAAATTGAAAAATCAATGTTGGAATAGATGAATGCTGTTTGTGAACACTAAATTATCCACAATACTTATCAATGTGACCATTTTCTAAACCTAAAGAAAAAATTAATACCGTCAAGAGAAAAAAAAACTATAAAAAAAAAAGGGGGAAAAAAACCAATATAGATTTACCAAGAAAAACATGCATAAACTAGTTGAAACAAATTTGGCTAGAATTTGTTATATCACCATGATGATACAAAGTATACAATTGGCTTACGGTACCTTCTTCAGATGCGACATAGCAATTTCAACTTGTTCTACATCTTCTTCACACCGTGCTAATTCTGTGTGAATTTGGCATCGTAAGAGTATCAACAAACTGAAAAACACAAAATACAAATGGTTTTATAGGGCTTATATATTACACTATTATTCTTATTAAATACTTTACACTAGCTAGCCATGTATATACTTTCTAAAAAAACACATTTCAATTTTTTATCAATAAATTCCCAGGGAGTGTTGGTCTTGACATAGTCACTACTCAGGCTATCTTCGCCAGACTTAGGCTATGTTCTGACACGGCACCTAACGGTAAGCAGGATTCGGATCCTGCTAACCGTTAGCTGCCGTGCGTCCATGCAAGAAAATCCCGATCCGGATACCAATAATATGATGATCGAATCACTGGCCAATAAGAAACTGGAAATTGTAAACGTGTACTTGTGCTTGGTTGATGACAGAAACACCCTCAAATTGCTAACCGACAGCACTTGCCAACCGTTAGCGTATCCAGATACCGCTAACGGTTAGTCCTAACTGATCGGGTGTTCTCACGCAGGTGGTAACGGTTAGCGCTAACGGTTAGCTCCGGATCTGGATACTAGGGCTCTCGTGAGAACCAGGCTTATGATTAGATGACTTGTTCAAAGTCACAAATTCCTACTTGACGTATTTCCTAGTGGTATAGAAATGACTAGGAATCCCTCTGACATATAAAATATAAACACAGCTCACAATGTTGTAAAACAACTCTCAAATAAACTTTTATTTTGTATAAACTCCAACAAGAATCCAGTATCAAAATAACACAATAACATTCACATAAACATGTGTTTCAAAAAGAGCTCCAGTAAGATAAAACTATCAGCTTATATACCCTAGCTGCACTACTCCAGAGCATTCCAGATCATTCTATATTGCCTATGTTCCTCATTGGTCACCTTACGTCATAATTAACCAATTAGACTTATTTGCCTCTATAGTACCCAAGATTCCAGAAGCTTCCATATATTACTCTTGGATTCTACATGATGTCATGTGTTCCTAAAATTACCAATGTGGTTTACACTGTTTCTTTGATCAATTAAATGTTATTCTAGAATGTTCTATGTATTAAATATGTTAAAGTAAGGAAAGGAATGGTAATTTATTACACAAGAAACCAAGTTATCCATAATGATTTCAATAATCAATGAGAAATTTTCCAAAGAGAGTGAATGGTCCATGATGATTCAAATTCAATGGTTGCAGACACAGTATTTTGTTATTTTCTATTGCTCAATACTTAAACCCGTATTAGGGCATAATGATATCATATCATACTATATAGCCAAATCATGGATATTCGTGACATAATACTTAATAATGTGGCCAGACACTTCCAAGTTCTCTGTGACAAAATGTCTATGATTTACCTACTATACACAAGATAATGATGTCATTTATCACATCCATATATGGGAAAATCACTAGTATTTGTCCTATAAAGTCAATTTACCCTACGGCCCGCTAATGTGCTATCTCAAATCAGAGCGTACCTGTCAATATTCTCTAATGCTTCGGCAATAACTGTTAGCGGTTTCCTGACATGGTGTCTGAGATTTGGTTGTAGCAGAGGTAAGCAGACGTTCCACATTGTTGAACAACCAACTTGTAAGACATTTGGATCGCCAAGCCTGATAGCAGTTTGAAGAGCCTCATTCAGCCTATGAATACACTGCAAGCGAACCTAAAAAATAATTGAACAAAAATTACAATAGCTTGTTTCCAAGAAGAATATTATTTATTTAGGATTAAACAGTTTAGGATCAGAGTTCAATGTGAAACTAAAATTACTGCATCCAGTAAAAGAGCATGATATTGATGTTTGGTTATTGTACATTAAACTATTAGAAAAACAATTACTATCAATATAATAATGATTGCATGAACAGTCACAAACACAAAGGGGAAGAATGTGCACCCTCTAGATCTTGAGATGGCGTCGCCATTATTACCGCGTACACATAATGTATCTTGGCGGCAGTATATAAAAGAATTGTTTATATACAAAGAATAGCTTTATATATTAAACTGTATTCATAAGTATTTTGCATACAACACATTGGTATACCGAAAGGTCCACTGATTAATCTCAGATAAGAAAGTATAATAATACTCCAAGCATTGAAATACACGCCATCGTGTTGGGATTCAATATTTTGACATTAATTATGTCATCATCATTATTTATTAAATCATTTCACTCACAGTCTATTAGAGGATAGGATAACATTTGTCAATCAAAAGATAATCTCTGATGTTTTTCTCAAGAAAAAATATATCATTAATTATGTCACCATCATTAATTATGTCATCATTCCCGATGATGACATAATTAATGTCGAAATATTAAATCCCAACACGATGGCGTGTATTTCAATGCTTGGAGTATGTATTATACTTTCTTACACATTGGTATATCTAACTAAAACTATAGCGTCAAGTTGGCAATCATCTTCACTCACCTCAACAGAGCTCTTGCTGTAAATTTCTTGTTTGTCGCCTAGGTTACGAACTATGAGCTCCGCTTCAAGGAACTCCAGCTCAAGTAAAAGACCAGTCTCCTAAAAAAGAAAATAAAACTTATAATCAATTGGCAATGTAATAACTATGTCAAGATTAAAAATAGCATAATAAAATATGAATAACATTACTATAATATGAAAAATTTGGTAATTATTTATTTATTGCTTACTGACATACAGCAATTTAATTAAATTTACCGATATATATTTTTTCTTGGGACAAACATCAGATATTATCTTTTGATTGACAAATGTTATCCTCTCCTCTAATAGACTGTGAGTGAAATAATTTAATAAATAAAATTTAATTTTCTTGTTATTCAAAATAATATAAGAACTTTAAATAGGACAAAAATGTGCACAAGACATAAATGGAACTCTCGTAATTAATGGATATTGAATACTGTTTGTCAAAAAAATAACTGAAGGACAAAATTGTTATAATTATGAATTTTTCTTTTGGTTAATCCAGAATAAATTATCATATATGAATTTAATTAAAGTTTAATTAATGAGCTAACCTTGATTGGGCATGTTTTGATGGCCTGGATAGCCTGGCTGGCTAAATCAGCCTGATCCTGTTCCAAACAGAGTCTACATAATTCAATTAATAATAGAGGCCTGGAATGAAGCATATCAAAGTCACAATAATGATAAAAATGATAAAAATAATTATAACGTTAAATACCAAAAATAATAATGCCACTGTCTTGGCTTTCTAGCCACGCCCACCCTTAGGCGAGACTTTTTTGCATACCTTGTTTAGTGAACCCGCTGCTCTCACCAATAATGGTGATTTTGAATAAAAATAAAATTAATTGTTTAGTTTTTCACCAATCAGCAGCAAGCCTCTCTACCCAAACATATAATCATTTCCCTGTTTGCAATTTTCTGCAGATATTATTCTCCTGAAGACGACTGAAGCAACTCAATCAAAACGTCGAGACATTCTCAACCAACAACAGTTCTTCTCATCTATGCGGTGTACCGCAAGTATTAATATGTAATGATGATGATAATTATGATTATAATTATGAGGATGATGTAATTTTCATCAAAATAATACATAATACATAAAATTATAAATATAATGTGATCTTTCATTATTTATTATCATGCAACTTTAAAAAAGGGAATTTTCTAAACATCGAGCAATATAGATGAGGTGGGCAGTACCTTATCAATTATAAATTTAGTGTAACTTCATGACACACTAAAACATTGTACACAATATCTATTGGTAGACACATGCAAAAACAATAAAGATTACAGTAGTACTAAAACAATAAGTGATTGAATAACATCTTATTTGATATCAATCGCACTTTTCCTCAGGTAATATGGGAAATCCAAGGAGGGGGCATGGTTTAGTTTTTCAATGCAGATTTTTACTCTATTTTGAGTGTTTTGCTTTGAACACTCGAGGAATGATAAACGCATATTGTTATATGATTGTTTTTATTTGATCTGAGTTGATTCTGTGATATTCTGGTTAAAAGCTGAAAAGTTGATTGGTGGGAATATTGAAGAAAGAAGGTAATCTCAGAGTGGCTTCTGACACAAAAGAAAACTTTTCTGACTTAATTGGAGGGCAAGGGATTCATTCTGTATGGTACAAGCTATCAGTAGCATATCTAGCAGGGGGGGGGGGGGGGGGATCNNTATCTAGCATCCTAGATACTCCACTGCTTCTATATAGATCATCTAGAGATTAAAATTTATATCCTAGGACGGTCAAACATTCAAGTAAATGTAGTTTAAGGCTGAGTAGGTCAGATCTGGAATATGGTGTTTAGTTTAACAGAGGAATTGAATGATAACTTGAGGGTCTTTGGTTCAAATTCTTATATGAACATTTTCTAAGACCTTTTTACAACCTGAACAGGGGTTTTTTTTAAATTTCATTTGAGGGCAGACTCACTTCTCTTTCTTGGTAAGCGGAACTGTACTTGGTGTGTTTTTCCACTTAGAGACAGCAGATTTCCTAACAAAATAAGCAGCATGCAGAAAAAAGCAAGCAGAATATAATAAATAACAAAAGATGCAAGAAAAAACAAAGCAAAAAAAATGTATAATGAAAATGATCACAATGGCTCCAATTTCTACATACTAGCTCTCTTAATACTATTACTATAGATTACAGTCTATGTATAACATCTGAGAAAAACATAAAATAATCCATATTTGACATGTATATTTTATATACATTTTTGGCCTTCAATTAAATGTAAATTGAGAAATAAAATTTGCTAACCAATTAACAGATATTAATACCATTCCTATATTCTTATATGTATTGACCTTTGACATTAGTTGGTAATAAATTTTAAGGATTTTTAGTAAGTAGTAAATATTTATAGGGCATTTATTTTGATCTGTCTGTCATTGGATGTTAATAAATGACTTGCTCCTTTTAATCGAGTTATTAATATTTTAATTTATCTTTAATTAATAGTGATAAAAAAAATAATAGAATGGAGCCATCATCACAATTATCATATATTTGCAATGAACCATATATAAGGTATGTTTGAAAAATAAAAACGATTTGAAAAAAAAAGTCACTTTTTTAACAAATTAATAAAGTATATGTCTTTCGTAATTGGTCTGTGAAGACTGAAGCTGGCCAATGTATCAATCTTGTACAAAATTTGTTTATGTAGTGTAGTTGACAAAGATTGTGATAATAAAAAAGATTTTTAAAATGATGAATTATGATACTGACGATGATGAATATGTTCATTTACATATTTGACCAATTAAGTAAACTTGAATAGCATGTAATGATGTAAATTAATTCCTCCCATATAAATTATATTTCATAAAAAATAATAAACAAATAAGAATTGACTATACTTTTGGATTTACTGTGGTGAAATATGAGAAGCTATAAGGTCAGTAGAAAATTATGTGCAAAGAAAACATATTTTATGATTGAAATAGTAATGAAGTGAAGGAAAGAAATTTATGTTAGACAATTTGCAGTTATTCTTAATGACAAATGCTAAGGCCTGAATACCAAATATCAACCAGGGAAAAGTTTTATAAGCTTAATAAATAGTGGATCAAATAATAAAGATGCAACACAATGTTCTATGTTATGAATCTTCACAATGTTATACATATATAAAGGTAATTTCTACTTTTAACAATAAAAAAAATGTTTTTGTATTTTTTGGGAAGTCACACATCATTTTAGATACATCAGATTTTTTCACATGCGACACCAGATATTATTTTTCAGTATTTAGTAAATTATTATCCTAATTACTGCCACCTGAATACAATTTTTAAAATATGAAATAAATACATATTTCATACATGAACAAGTATGTATAATTATGTTTTAAATGACTGTTTCAAATAGAGGTATATTTTTTTGTTTTGGTGAACAGTAAGTTACATTTGTCATTAGAACCAGAGGAAGCAGGGGCACCATATTAGAATCATCTGGAAAACATTAGTGCAATGAATAAGGAAGAAAATCAACAAAGCCCAGAGCACTCACAACTCTGATACTGTTGGCAAAGGATCTTCAGATGAACTCTCATCAGTTAATGGTGGAGAACCATTGCCTGCCATACTGCTGCAGTGTGTAAGTATGCAAAAAACACTCAATTTGCAAAAAACGTTAATTTTAAGCCACAAACAAAATTCAACAATAATTAATGATTAGTGTCAATTAATTCAATAGTGAAAATCAATAAATAAATAAATATACTGAAGTATGTTAGTCTTATGAAATGAAATACAAACAAATTTAAAGTAAATTTATATATTTAATAATTAGCAGTTTTGTTATTGGATGAAAGCTACAATGGAGGATTTTAAAAAGACGTCTCCAAGTACTTGTTTCTACCCTACAAAAAGGCATTTATTGAGACTTTTCCTATGTAAATTTACAGCCTTTCTATAGTATGGTACCAATATGGGGATGTGGAGGGGTAGGGGTGGAGCGCTTCTTACACATTTTTGGAGGAATGCACCCCCATGCTACTGCAGCAAAAATACACCAGCCAAATATGCTGTTCCTTTAAACAATCACATTACATTGTTTGTAATAAATTACATTTTGAATGTTACAGGTCAAATCCATTTATAGTACTCAATTTTTCTTATCATCAAGAGGGGTCACAGGTCACTTGTCCTTTTACTAATACATCGTAAATTTTTACAGCCTCAAAGTGGCTACCTTTTATTGCTGTTAGTGTTTGAAAAAAAAAATAATAAAAAAAATTAAACAAGTAATGTTGTCTACATTTATATTAATACAATATCACTTAAGGCTATGGTTTGGATTAAACTTGTTAATCAATGTAAATTTTATTGAGAAAAAAAAAGAACCATCAGAACACACTTAATGTAAATTTTACTTGAAACAAAAATTACATTTCTTGAAAGGTCACACATGCATGTGTTAAACGTGACTGAGTGCTATTACGGTGTCGCAAAAACAATCCATCGTATATATTTGATGGTTATCACAACATCTAAGAAACTTACACGTCGCTGGATGTTGTGCTTCCTCTTACTAGACTTGTTACCAGTGAGGCAAAACTACCTTTACTGCCTTGATTACCTATTGTTGTTGGGGGCTTACTTTTACTATGCGCAAGCAACATTTAAAAAGAGTTTGGTTTTTTAAAAAAAATGAAATTGCTTTAACAGATTTTTATGAATAAAGAGGAGACATTTGGGGCATGTGGAGCTGTAAAGAAGATATTTAATGTGAAATTTATTGTAATACAGACAATTTTAGCCTTGTGCTACTTTTTTGTATTTCTGTATTTATATACCATATACCATAATAAAAATTTTTTTAAATAAATAAATAATATGTATGAAAAAAGATTTCTGAATAGTCAGATTGTCTAAAATAGGAAGAATAGGTACTAGATGCCAGATCCATAATATTTATATCTTGGTTGAGGTACAGAATTTTATGGTATTTTCAAAATTATTGAGGGAGCTCTGCTGGACCCGCTTGTATCCACTTCTGAATATTAGGGATAATGTCAATAGATATTAATAGCAATTTTTGTCATCTCTTGCTTTTAATTTATATTCCATTGTGCTTCTACAATAGTAGTTTTAAACACAATGGTTTAGCTACAAGACAGGTTGCTTAACACTCTGCCCGCCAAACACGGAGATCTCCGTGTTTGGTAACACAACGCTTGACCACCAAACACGGCGATCTCTGTGTTTCAGGTTTTTTTTACAGAATCCAATAGATGGGGTAACTACATGTACTAACAATTTGAACACTATATTCACTCTGAACCGTAAGTATTTCACTATTTGTTTGTTTACATTAGCATAGAGCGGTATTTATTTACTTTCACAAAATCGCGATTATTCTCAGTTTCATTGTTTGAAATTGCGTAAATCGCCAAAAGTGAGTCATTTTACTGTTACGGGTCACAGATTGTGATTAGAATAGAGTGTTTTGTACCATTGTAAAGCTAAAATGTTTGGAATTCTTGTAGTATTCACTACATGTCGATCTGATCACATTCGCACTCTCAACGAGCTTCAGGAAAGTGTTAAAAGTTGCTAAAAAATCTTGCGTTGACTGATACTATTTTTATCAAACGCCTGGTGGTCAGAGTGTTAATGTTACTAAGCAGAAAAACATTAGAAAAATGTAATTGGACTTGGCAATTTAAGCGAGACAATGCAGCAAGTTTAATAAGTATAAATGTTGCTATGCTTTCAATGTCTTTTTACAAGCGAAATTCCACTGTCATATATTCTCTCCCTCAAAAACGTTTAAAGTGAGTAGACATGTGTTACAGTGAATTTGACTAATATAATCTCCTTACTTTCATGTCAATTTATCGGGATAACAGCAGATAATTCACCAATGACATAATAAAAATAAAGTTTGTTGCTATGTAAGTTTCATCATATATACATATATGTATTGAATATAAAACAAAATGTTTTATATTAACATATACATTTGTATAATTTTATATGAAGATATATATATTTGTATATTTATAAATACATTTTTTTATAATTATTCTTTATATATAATTCTGTAAAACATTAAATATTATATACAGACTTTTTTTAATTGTAAGTCATAATAATGCTACTAAATCAAAAATCAAAAAGGTGTTGGGGGGGGGGGTAGTTTAGGGGGAGGAAAGACTATCTGTCAAGTGTTCCATTAACAAATACATGTAGACATATTATCAATTTAACTAATTCAATATGGGTTCATCATTCCATTTAAAATATAACCTAATTATCTAATTCTAAAAAAAATGGATGAAGATCAGAAAATTAATGTGTACTTTTTAGCACAATTTACTTTACCTTTCTTCTATTGTTGGAGTTTGCGGAATTGCGGCCTGAGGCGTTTTGCGTCCAAATGTTGACATAACGCTAGATGCCCTGGAGTTAGCAGTAATGTCATCATCTTCTTGAAGGAACTGATTGAGTAGACGTTCTAAACTACTTTTTATATCCGGCACATCATTCTGTTCAAGTGATCTAAAATAATGAATAATGATACACACAATAATTATAATTCTAAACATATAACATTCTAAATCTGCCTGTTACATGACAAAATACACTGGCATAGATGTTGTATGTATTGCCCCCAAAATCTATACATCAAACCATGTTATGTTTATGTGCTAAAATTGAACAATGTACAAAAGATGAAACAATCAGAATTTTATCCCAGCAATGCTTTTCCATTGAATAGAATCCTTGCCAGTTTTGATGTTATTGACAACTAAATAGAGAAAAATGGTTGCCATTGGTTTCAAAAATTATTATGAGGTTAATAAAAAGAGCGCCCTCACTAATCAACTACTTACAGTCTCATTCTGGCTAGTTTATAGTACCCTGTAAGGTCTCCGTTTGATTTGATTTCCTTGGCCAGTTTGTTGCTTTCAACCAAGTTATGTTGGACCTGTAAAATAAACATATATTTTGAACAATTTCAGATGTTGTGTTTTAATCCTTCAACGGATTGAGACAATTTCTAAGCTGAACTAAATTGTGTTACTATTACCTGTGGGCTCCTTCAAGGATTAGTATCTTATGTGGGTTTCACTAGACAGTCAGACAGATAGCACAAAATAACACAAAACAACTGCTAATAAAATATGCATAACATATCAAATTCTACATCAACATTATATTTGTTAATTTAACCAACAATTGGTATATTCTGGCTTATTAGAAGATGGAAGTTTTTCATGAATTACAAATCAAATTTTATGCCACGTTGGCTGATGAGAGGCGAGATGAAGTGTTGCATACAGGTGCTAACGCAGCATAATGGATTTATCTTATATTTCAGTTGCATTTGCATCCAACAGCGATTAACTCAGACAATTACAGGACTGACAATGCTATATAAACCAAGTGTCTTTATGAGGCTTAGGGAATGGAGTTGTTTTTAGTCGTGAGAAAAGTCCTACTCTCACAGGAATTGAACCCAGGACCATGGATTTAGAAGGCAAGTACCTTAACCACTAAGCTATACAACTCCATTCTTAAATAGTCGACTGATGCAGTGTGAGTTGGGGTTTACAGATTAGAGTTACTAGTCATGAAAGAAGTCTTAGACCTAACAATTTCTAGGCCTATCACTCTTTTGTAATTATCTATATCTGCCAATACCTGTAACTGCAGGACTTGCTTGTATAGCTTAGGCACATTGGCCTTTGTGAACTCCGCTGCAGCTTTGCTGACTTCGGCAGCCTCTTTACTTCTGCCAGCATCAACATGACACTCAATGAGAGCTAACATTAGCTGAGCTCTCCACTCATAGTCCTTGTCATCAATATCATCCAGAGCCTTCACTACACTGTGCAGACTGATCGATAGATGCTGCCGATAGTTGGGCTTCAGGAATGGTCGACAGAACTGCCAATACAGGACTGATGCATTGAATACAAGAAAATTATACCTAGAAGTAGAAGAGAATATATGTAAACTATGCATATTAGAGTCTGAAAAATCTAATATTTGTCATCTGAAGAAAATCAATAATTATTAAACACAGAAGTGTATAATATGTTTAACCTAATAGTATGAGACATTGAAGTTGTTTAACGGCTTGTAAAATATGTAAATTCCAAATATCGTTTGTAGTCTCACTACCTTGCATTCTCCTTAGCAAACTGGATGGCTTTCAAAATATAAACTACAGCCTTATCCAACTGACTCTGGAAGAAACAAAAATGAATAAGAGGAACGTAACAAGACTACAGAACCATAAATATCATGAGTGAGTTTGTTGTGGATGAAAAAAAATCATTAGGGGAAAATCCTTTGAGAAGCATGTCAGAGAATCTATTGAAAGTGGAGAGGTAGGCAGGAAATGGGCAAGATAAGAAATATGAAGAGAAGAAATTGGAAGGGGACAGGTCGAAAGGAAGTGTAAAAAGATGGACAAGCAAGAAATGAAAGGCTGGTAAAAGGGGAGGGCAATGCGAAAAACAGGTTAACTTTATTTTGTTTTTTCAGATTTGAAAAAATCTTTGGTATCACCGATCATAAAGAATAGTTATGTTAATACTTAATCTTTAAAAAAAAATAGTTTTAAAGATATGTAATATCTCTTGAATTAATAATACTATTGTATAGTATTATCACCAATTGTTTTTTACTCACGATCTCTTCCGCTGATTTCGGGGCAAGCAGCTGTGCGTGGCAGAGATAAGCCCTACAAAGGAACTGATTGGAAGGTGGTGTACGGTGCAGGTACATGCTGAGACAAGCCTTTGTCATGTCAGTCAACCCATACTGGAAAAAAAGAACTTCAATTACTGCCAATAATACTAAAAATTTTGGTCAATACATGGAGGAATAAAATTCTCCAATTTAATCTAATCTTCGACTTATAAAAGGTGTATTGTAAAACGTCTTGACGCGCCCATTTGAGGGAGTGCTCGGTATTTTACTTACTTACTTACGTATGTGATCCTTCTTTTCTACATTGTAGAGCTGGAGCAAAAAACCTGTCAAGCATTAAACAGCATACTTAGGTGTTCGTCGAGTTTTTCTTTTGATTGTGTAATGGCTTCGGCTTACCCAACTTCTATGCTTAAAATACGAGATATCTTAAGCCAGAGGTCACAGTAGTACCACCTGGCTGGAGCAGCAAATAACATCTTTTTTTGTGAGAGATGTATTTGGCCCTCTGCAACCATGACCAATATATGACTATATATAAAGTTTCTCATTGGTGATGTTCCAACAATTTCTCCTATCCGTGCAGTAGAATATACAAGTTTGTAGCATTCCTCTTCCGATAGTTCTCTTACACTGTCAAACCCTCTCCTGACATCTGCCTCAGCAGTTTGTACCAACACGCTTTCAACTTCTTAATCTCACTTTCATTCGGAAACCAGGCTTGGGTACCGTAAAGGAGTCTGGACCGAACACAAGCCTCTAAGATTTTATTTCTAGTTTTTGTATAGACTTCATTATCTTTCACGACCTTTTTCAATTCATGGAACTTTCCTGTAGCACTTGAAGTTCTATGGCCAGTGAAGCACCCATCTTCCCAGTTTTGTGACTGTTTGCCCCATTTTATATTATATGATACAATTATTCAATTTAATATTAATTGATTGAGAAAAGTGAACATCTGACAAGAGGGTCCATGAGGGATAGTGAAGCAAAAGTTTGAGAAGTTAATATTTCAATTTGGGGCGGCATTTATCATTTTATGATCAAATTGGTTGAGATCTTGGAGGTAACCTCACTTGCATCTAGAGACTAGTTAACCTCCTTGACATGTATGTGTGATATTAATGACATGAATATGCTGTCAATCAATAAAAACATTCTTTTATTCTCATAATCCCAGTTCTTTACCTGTAAAGCTATTTCTGCACACTGAACATAGAGATCTTGACCGCAAGGCTCCGGACCATCACTTGAAGGCCGTCTATCAGATGCTGCTTTCAGTTGCTCGAATGCTTGATGTAGAAAGGAATCTTCTCCCTCAACTACATGAAAAAAATATTGTGACACAATAATATCTTTATATTTTTCTAATTAATTTTTAGATTTATTTTATGCATTTGGAAGAGGACTGATTTCCAATAGAGTAATACAGTAAAAAATGATGATACAAATGTTGAGTGATAAAGTCGACTTCATTAAAGTGAAGACACTGCTGCAGCTTTTTGGTAGCAGTGGTGGCACCAAACTCTCCCTATAAACCCTACCATGGCCAAGTCTCTAGTCGGCCCCTTGGTTTGTGTGGTAGTAACATGCATTCCATTGAAAGTATGACTGGTGGTGTTCACTTCGAAACAAAGCTAACTTGGCTACATATAAAACAGAACCAACCTGAGTCTGGCAACCCACTTAAAAAAAATTCAACTGAACCAGTTCCAACTCGAATCAAAACCAAATTGGTCCAAACAAATAACTCGGACTTAAATCCAACTCGAAAGCAAAACCAGCTTGTACCAAATCCAATTTTCAAAAGTCTTGCGCCTGCACCTTGCCATACTGTAAAGTTTTTTAATTGCGCAGTGGATATCCAAAAAATTAGCTCAAATTTGCGCGGAAAATTGCTAGGAAAATAGGTGCACAGAATCGTAATTGCTGCATAATTGCACTGGTTACATATTAAGCTTTGGTCAAAGGAAAGCTTAATTTTTGGTAAAAGCTGCGTGGAAATCGGCCCTGATTTTACGAAATGTGCAGACAGATTTCTGGGCCAAATTTTTGCGCGAAGGATACATTCACTACACAGACCTTTACTATACAGTCTGGTATGTGTTTTTTTGTAGCTTGGGTGCTCATATTTTCATTATTACAATAATTAATATTAATATTAATTATAAAATTAATTACTTTTCCTATTATTATAATATTATAAAAGGTGAATGAAGTCAATTTGTCTTCTGAAAATAGCTAGGGCGGCCTACGTAGTAGTACAGGTGCTAGGTCACCTCACCGGTCTAGCCTAGGCCTAGGTCTTCAAATCTCAGTGTGTCACTACTGGCTGTACTGTATTTCTGAGCCTGTGAGCCTAAGCAGCAGGCTCCGGCCTTGGTCCTACGCCTAATAAATGCGTTTACATTTAATTCAAGGATAATTTCAGATATATTATCATTATTAGTGAAAGCATACCACCATATATCTGCGATGCACTTAATAGTTGCCTAATGTTGCTATCCATTTTGACAAATACTTATTGTAGGTTTGTGCATTTCAAAAATACGCCTGGTTGTTTTGTTGTATCGCTCTCCAAGAGCAACACAAACCTCTATCCACCAATCAACCATTAGCCGCCTCTCTCTCTCTCTAAAAAAAACAGACGGTCATCACACGTTGGTGGCGCTATGCATTCTTTGTAACGCAGCAACACGAAGCTTAGGCAGTCTATGCCTCCTCTGTTTCATTGTAAAACTGCTGTTTATTTGCAAACCTGTATTTATTTGGATATGTCGTATATGTATGGATACCCATTAAGAATGTTGCATATTGTATGAGGACACAAAGTAAATTATAATGTCCTCTTTCGGCCCACCGAGATCAAGTTCTAGTAAAGCTAGGCCTACGACGAATGCAAAATCGAGCAGCCAGGTCAAAGCTAACCCAAGCGGCGATACTCATGTTGGGCCTGCTAGGTCTAGGCCTAGTGGCGGCAGTGCTAGCTCGGCACGAAGTACAGCAAAATCAGCTTCTTCCACTGGTGTAACTCATGTAAAACCGTCTCAGCGACTGAACCCCAAAACAGTGAATCCTGTAAGATCTATTTCCCGCATTTACTTCAATAATAAATAGGCCTATATAATAATATTATAGTCATATAGGCTGAGGCTAGGCATAGTTACAGTAAGGAAAGCCATTTCCTAGGCCCCTATTCATACTCATCATTGTAGGCCTAGGTCCTATTTATAATATATTTAGGCTAGTCCTAGAGAGGCCTAGCCTGGGCAACATAGGTCTAGCAACTGATTCATTTTCACACTCTTTTAGCACATGTGAAGGTAAATGTAATAGGATAACCCATAAGTTAACTCAGAGTCACAGCGTCATTGTACTGAAATGCGTATGGTGGCCGTAGTCCGTGACTACCTAGATGCCGTAGTTGCTCTATGTCCAGACGTTTGGACCCAGTACCCAATTATAAGTAAAGGTCCAGTGTACACAAATTGGCTCATGTGCACCTTAAAGAACTCGGTACATCTTTCGAGAAGAGTAGAGGGTTACCCCGGTGTACTGGTTCATTTCAGCCCCCTGTCCAACCACAGAAATAGCGTTTACGTCGCGGCCCATGTCAGGTATCCTACCTGCAAATCCTACCACACCACGTAAGCAAGATCATACACACTAGCTGCATAGTTGCCCGAGAAGAAGATCCAAGTAGACTTCTACCAACTAAACCCTGGGCGTGGAGCGGCTGGAACCAGTGCCGATGTTAAGGCTGTAGTTAGCAGCACCCCTGTTTTACCCCTCGGTCACTCATGGTTGAATAGCATTACTTTTTGATGCACTGCAAACACTGGACATTATGATACACCCTTAAAAGCATTTTCAATGACAAGTTGTCACAATAAAAGTAGGCGTAATAATCGTAGAAATCACTATAGGCAGTGACCTCAAAATACAGAAATAATATTGCAGCTCCTTGCCAAAGTGTTTTGTTTTGTTGATTCAGACAAATATGGGTATATAGAACGACTAGTTTCAGGTGTGATATCAAAATTCCAAAAGAGCAAATGTTATAAAGATATCCTGTTTTCATTCCTCTATTTAAAATGTAAACCCGGATTTAAACTTTTTAAAACGTTCCTCACAATTTGTCTTTAGGCTTCTTAATACTGTATTGCGAATGCATCAAGAGTCAATTAGTCAATTCATTCATTCATTTCACTTTTATTGCCAAATTGTTTGAATAACGCTACAACTCAGACAATAATTAATACTATAGTCGAAAAAAATAATATGTTCTGCCTTTTAAAGTAAAATGAAAATAATCTGATGTAAAAAAAAATCAGCGGGAAAACCTATTTGGAAAAATAAATCGAAAAAATGGGAATAAATTCCCGGGTGTTTGGTAATGGTATTGAATATTATATATATATATATATTCAGTGTTCATTTACTGTCTAGCAAGGTAGTCTATAAAAATGTATCATTAACTCTTGATTTTCAGTTTGCAGATGCAAAAAAGCCCAAATCAGCTTTTGCCAGTGTGTACTCTAATGGTGGGATACCATGCAGGTAATGGCAGTCTGTTCATATATTATAATAATAATAATAATAATAATAATAATAATAATAATATTAATATTAATAATAATAGTAATAATAATAATAGTAATAATAATAATATTAATAATAATAATAATAGTAATAATAATAATAGTAATAATAATAATAATAGTAATAATAATAGTAATAATAATAATAATAGTAATAATAATAATAATAATAATAATAGTAATAATAATATAAATAATAATAATAATAATATATCTAACTTCATAGGTTAATAAACTACGCGTTCATCCACATTCAATCAATCATGCCTAGGGCCTCAATGAATTGCCACCATCTTACTCTGTTTTGTCTTCACCGTTTTGCAATTTTACTGAGCCATAGCTTGTTCTGTCAATGTCTGTCCTTTCATAAGGATTCTACATGCAACAATTCAAGGAAAATATTTATATTTATTCTTTATTTGTTCCTACAGTAATACCTATTATTAAATAAATTAAGATTCAAATACAACTTTATTGTAATTGTCATCATCATTATCAATGTTATTATTTTTTTGTGTTTTTTATTGCTATTGTTATTATTGTTTATAATGTTAAATGCATATATCCTTGATTTGTTGAGTAGCAAATTGAAATTGATTAAAATGTTTGTTTTTCTAGGCTATCACATGGCTCTGTTAAACACAAGTTACAGTGGAGTACAGACCCAAATATGTTATCATTTGATCCTCTTTTGATAACTCTAGCAGAGGTAAGTCTTTTCTTTAAAGGTGAAATAAATTAATTGTATCGTGGTAATAATAAGCATAGGTGGAGCCTTACATACCGCTGGATTCTCCCGACAGTAGAAGCTTGTGGTACACTATTATTCCTGGTCATTGAATTAATTATCCACGTCCCGTGAAGTGCACAACACACACTGCTCCATGTGGAGTATTCATGTTTCTTCTGCCAGTTAGCATGTACACATCCCAAAAAAAGAAGAAGTTTGCAGCCCTACTTGAAATTTGCTGATCAAATACATTATTCTCATATTAAAGTTCACCGCATATACTTCATTTCTATAGCCAGAGCGCCTTACTTTTTCCATCATTCATCAACCCCAAAACATACCATCAAGACGCCTCAGATGCAACATTCTACCAGGTACCCAAAATCCTGGGTAAAGAGAAATATACATAGATTAAGTGCCATGCCTAAGGATGTCGTCCTACTGGATACCCATTTATACTCCTGGGGGATGAAAGACATATATAGGTAAAGTGCCCTGTCTGAGGCATACATAGATTAAGTGCATAGCTAAGCCTAAGGATATCATTCCACCATTTATACTCCTTGGTAAAGAGAGGCAAACATTTATAACTGTCTCTTATACACATCTAGATGTGTATAAGAGACAGATATATATATTCGCAACCACTGGCTGTAGAGAGTTATTTTTGTAACAAAATGTGTACAATATGCATATTCATATTATTATTGAATAATTCCTCAAAAAATTACATGAAATTTCTGGAGGTTTCTATATCTTCTTCATCAACTTGGATTTCGGACTGAAATTAATCAGCCACCGCTGTTTGTTGTTCAATGGCTGTTGTGGTTGAAAATTATTTACAAACAAACTGACTTTTCTACCGAAACGATCGGTATCCCCGGTCGAGAAGAAAAACAGATATAGCTCCCTATATTTCCACCCCTAATTTGCATATTTATGCTAATAAGGTCGGCAAAATGGCACTTCCGGTCATTTTTGAAGAAAATGTTTCATTAGGGTAAATAAAAACATGCATGTTCTGAACAACTTTAAGAAAGAATCAACTTTCTACGACAAGTGGTTACCGAGATATAAGTACCCTACATTTTCAGAACTAATTTGCATATTTTAACTAATTTACATATGAAGATGTGCGTAAAAAAATTGGCGACTCATTTTATTGGATTCAGCATACTTCAAAGTATATATTCCATCCAAAAAACTAAAATGATCACGAAAATCCCACGGGAGCCCATTTTTCGACATATGCCCCCGGACTACATGTGGAGTATTCATGTTTCTTCTGCCAGTTAGCATGTACACATCCCAAAAAAAGAAGAAGTTTGCAGCCCTACTTGAAATTTGCTGATCAAATACATTATTCTCATATTAAAGTTCACCGCATATACTTCATTTCTATAGCCAGAGCGCCTTACTTTTTCCATCATTCATCAACCCCAAAACATACCATCAAGACGCCTCAGATGCAACATTCTACCAGGTACCCAAAATCCTGGGTAAAGAGAAATATACATAGATTAAGTGCCATGCCTAAGGATGTCGTCCTACTGGATACCCATTTATACTCCTGGGGGATGAAAGACATATATAGGTAAAGTGCCCTGTCTCAGGCATACATAGATTAAGTGCATAGCTAAGCCTAAGGATATCATTCCACCATTTATACTCCTTGGTAAAGAGAGGCAAACATTTATAATGTACCATGCCTTAGTTTTATGTTTTTTCGCCCTAACTTCAATTAGGGTCTTCAAGAGTTTAAGCATCCCTATATGTTTGTGGCCCAGAACGGCTTCAGGGAGCTGCTAGAGGTTCCAGATGCACAAGTCAAGGCCATGCCTCTTCTCCCTCGTCTCATCCCACCAATAAGAGCTGCGTTTGTAAGTCACTATATATTGTTGATATTTATATTATTATTATTTTGTATTATTATTATAATTATTATTATTATTATTATTATTATTATCATTATCATTATTATTATTATTTTTCTATTATTATTTTTTTTTGTTAATATATTATTATTAATTTGTTATTATTATTATTAATAATTATTATTAATAATATTTATCATCATTTCAATATATTTTATCCATGTTTAAATGTAATTTCCATCCCAAAATTGCGATAGGTGTATGATACAGAGCCATTAACCCACAAGCACACAGTACATACGATATATACATTCATAACCTATAGCCGATATATCTACATTAATTTAAATTATTACATGCTGTTTATGCCTGTTATGTTCATCTTTCAATATTTGTAGGGCAGACAAAGTAATCTGTCAACTGAAATGATACTGCAAATAGGGAGATTACAGATCTGCCATCATTAATGATATACTATCTGTCATGAGCTAAAACACATTCAATTCCATATTTTAATTGCCTAATTTGTATTTTTAAGTAAGTTATTAAAACTTGAATGAGAAAAATTTCCCCGTCAATTAACTGACAGAAAAATAATACCTTTCCTGTAATTTTTTGCTTAAATTTGGCTGGTAATCATTTAAAAGATTTTTGTAGTAAAATATCTGTCAGTCAGGATGAAATAATTATAAATTATTTGATCCTTTTATATGAGCTAGCCTATAGACAATTTTATTTTAGTTTTTGAGGTTTTTTCCAAAAGGTTTTGGTAGACAGTACATCCAATGGCATAAGAACGAGTCATGGGGCCCAAGGGGAAAAACGTGTTCGGGCCCATAAATTTCAGTGAAGTATTCACTAAACCATTATCAATGCTGAAAAGAGGACATTAAATGCAATGTCTGTATTCTTATAAAGAATATAATTATATTGTGTGACAAAACCATGGAGTCAACTTTTATTTTCGTACACTCCAGGACCCCTTTGGACTGGGGGCGCCCCAGAGCCCACAGGCATTTAATATGCTACTGTCACAAGAAATTAAACAAGAACATTGTTTGTTAATGGTTGGTTATTTGTTTCAATTGAAACTTAATCAAGAAAATATATTCCTCACCAAAATTACCACCTGCATAAACTTGTATTAGTTCTTTCCTATAAAAAAAAAAAGGAGGTCCCCTCTTAGTTTTTAAATATTTAAAAATCTGTATCTAAGTTTTTCATTAAAACTCCCATTTTGGGTCTTAAAAAATCAGTTGTATAACATATCAAAAAATGTTTTTCCGCCATTAAATTGATAAGTTCTTAATTAATAAGTCAGTGAGAACTGAAATCGTTTCAATCAGTGTCTAATTGGAAGGTTTGTTAGGTTATTTTAGGAAAATTCAGTGTTTTAATTGCATATTTGAAGTTATTTTCAGATACTGTATTTTCTTTTATTTATCTTTAATCAGGATAAATTAGAATGTGTATATTATAAGAGAGTCACACTGTGTTTTAACTATAGAAACTAGTACAATGTAATAATGATACTACAATTTTACCATGATACGAAATTGTAACAGTTTAAAACATGTTTTCCTCTTGCAGGCATCCTCACATGACTGTGTGTTCGAGGGCGCTTTAAATGCTTTAGTACAGCTTAGTAACGTAGTTGGAGATGGCATGATTCCCCATCTCAAGTCTTTGCTAACACTGGTGTGTACATAATATGTTATTAATTATTATTATTATTGTCATCTTCATCATCATCATCATCATCATTTTCATTGACCATCATCATAATTATGATCATCACCATGATCATCATCATTACAATTAATTACAATTATTATCACTACTATTATCATTATCATAACAGCAATAGTAGTTGGATTTATATAGCGCTTTACACCAAATTCTTAAAGCGCTCGAAGCATAGGTTGGCTTGTACAGTAACTTTCTTCTACCCTGATGGACTTTTCGCGTTTGAGCTAACCGGTAAACCTGTGCCAGCTACTCGTATGTTCACAACAGGGACCGAATGATCAAGTACACCGGGATAACCCCTACTCATCTCAAAAGATTCATGTGCTGGGTTCTGGAATCGTCAGTCATTATCACCATTATTATTGTTTTTATGTTGCAGTAGAATATTAATACATGAAAATTAGGTCAAAATATTGAAGTCACTGATCTTCTTGCTTGTGAATCTATGTTATTCATCTGTCTGTTAATATAATACCATTTTGAATTTCTTTCCAGCTTTCTAAACAAGCCATGAATAAGGCATGGAGAGAGAAAGTACTTACAGCATTAAACTGCATTGAGAATGCTTGTGGAAATGTAAGTTATATCATCCACAATGAGTTTATATTGATACAATCATTAAATCAACTAAATAAACATTTAACTCGTTTTAACTTTCCGATCTATTAAATAATTCATAACTACCGTTATTAATTGTGCATAATAAATAGATAATCAAGATGGATCTGGTTTGGTACTTGTTATTCAATAAATTATATTTCAATGGAGATGCCAGGTTTTTTTTTAATTTAATACCGTTATGTTGGTTTAGGAATAGAAGATTTGTATAATTTGGCAGGAAGAAAGGGAGCGTTTGATTTTACAGTATCATTATTAAATTAATGATATTGACTAGCGTTTCATTAGCCAGGTTATTTACATTAAGTGGGAATACAGAGAAAAGGAAAGGATGCTCATTTGGCCCACAGCTCCTTTTGCTTCACCATACAACGAAAACGTATCTAATTAATACCATTGAAATTTTGTAAGTTTGGTGCTGCTGTAATATTTTATATTTATTATTTAAAATCACTTTTATTCAATAAACTTATCAAAAACACCACAATTGATAAAAAGAAAACATTTAGAAAAAAATGCCCCAGGATGACATTCTTAAAATCAAAACATAAAATTAATAAGGTCTTTCTGACCACCCACTGTTGTCTTGCCTTCATCTAGAAGAACATTTTTTTTCTGTTTACATTTAAGTTTATGTTTCTCTATGTTTATATTTATGTATCGTTTTGTTTAACTTTGGTACTTTTTTTCTGATTTTTATTTCAACTTCAACTTTAATTTATTTAACTTGGTTCAAACATACAATTCAACAGTACTGTATTAACTATTATGGGGAAAACCAAGTAGCGAGACCAACAGAAAGTGAATAAACTTCGTAAACGTTGGTCCTGCCGAGAAGAACCCTCAACAATACCCACTTAACGACAAATTACCATAAAATCATCATAAACAAAAGCATCTAAGTGAACTGTAGAAATTAATTTTTACAGGAGACCTTAAATGAATAATAAGAACAGCTAGTAACTGAGTCTGGCAATCCATTCCACATTTCTTTTCTTGTGCTGTGTCACTGAAAATGTTTTCACATTGAAGGCAGAATAAATAATAAATAAACAAAATGAATGACAAGCGAGAAAATTATGATATTTTTTTTGTGTATTTAGTTAGTTAGTTTGTATATTTATATAGTGCCTATTCCTTTATGTTAAAAAGCACTTTGTTTTTCCCTGGTCATTGAGTCCACATTCTTTAAGTGTTGCTACTGGTATTGAGAGCAGGAGCAGGTAACCTTCACCAGGTACCCATTTATAAAGCCTTGCTCAAAGACACAAGCGAAATGCACAGCAAGGGATTGAAACCTAGACCTCAAAGTTGCCAAACCATTTGCACTGCGCCAAACTGAGACCCTTATTAATCAAGCATCCCAGCATAACTCGCTGCCCTCTGTCTTGTTATGTTAACTTGTTGTAATGCTTGTATTTTTATGATTTTTATTTTAGTGAATACATAATATTTTTATGACTGAGTTGAGAATTTTCATATCCATGATGTTTGCTTTTAATATTGTAGTTTTTAATTAGATAACATTTTTAACAAATTCCATAGGCCTGCTTGAATAGATTTGTATAGTGTTGCATATTTTAATGTTGTTTTTTATTTATTTTTTTGTACAGCACATTGAACAAATGTAAATCTGAAAATGTACTATATAAATATTTTTAATTTTATTATTATTTTTATTATTATTATTATTATTGTTATTATTATTATTATGTCAAAATAAATGATTAAAAAAGGAAAATGTGGTTGAATCTCTCATTAATTGATGTAAGCATTGTAACTGATTGTAAAAATTCTATACAATGATTTTGACCTTGTTCCATTTAAATTTAATAACTGAACTTTTTAAAACCTTTGTTTGCATTTTGATTGCCATTTGAAATGCATATTTTCATTCAGTATAAAACTAATTATATAAACTTTATACAGTGTATGTTTCCATCTGTTGGATTTTGTAATTTTTTCCATATTTTTTTTTCTTTACAGGAAAGTGTGCCTATAATAAAATCAAAGATTCCAACATATTCTTCATTATATTGAAATTTGCAATGATGACAACCTAAGTGTAGCGATCGAAGATCAGTGACTGCTTTCATATATGGTGTCTGTTGGCCTGAAGTTTATGACTCCAAGTGAAGATAGAGACATGTTACAAACTGCTTTCACATCGTATCTGTCGATTTGATATAAGGGTGATGATCCTAGTAAGGCTAGAAATCAAAGACATGTTGTTGTCTCCTTTGATATTGCCTGTCGGCTTAAGGATAATAATCCAAGAATAATAGGTAGCAATCCACGACATATTTGCTGACTGGTTGACGCGGTCTCTGTCGTCCAAAAAGTGATAACCTCATTAAAGGTAGCAGTCTAAGACATGTTGCTTTGGTAAGATGGCTGTTGACTTAAGGTCCCAAATTAACCAAATCTTTTGTACATATGGTAGAAACATTGGATAATATTTGTAACTTTTTCAAAAAAATGATATCAGTTGCATTGCGCAAACTGCACAGTTTATTTGAATGTATTATAGAAATTTACAATAATATGAAATAAAAAAAGACAATAATTAGAGGTCAAAACAAGAAGAAAGAACATTTCTTATGTTCGACCTTTAAAAAATAAGAAGAAATATAAATAAATATACACAATGTATATGTATACATATAAGCAAATAATAAATTAAATTAAATTAAATAAATAAAAAGAATAAATAAAAAATAATAGTAAATAAATAAAATTTAAACAATTAAAAAAAATATAGCAATATAAATTGAAATTGAAATGGTTCATGCCTTGAAAGTTGATATATTACTATGCACTGTGCTGCCATTTTAGTATTTATATTACATATCCTAATTTGTGGAAGCGCAGAAGTTGGCTCTTAAATTTAATGTGATGGACTCGATTCTCAAACTGTTAAATGTATTTATATATTGCCTTTTTTTTGTATGGTTACATAGTGCTTGGATTAACTCATTCCCATCACCTTCCACTCCCACTCCAAGGGGTCAAATCCACAACAGGTACTGGATTACACTGGGGCTATGGTTTATAGTCCTTATCCAAGAAGACTTGGTCCTACTACACACATACCATGAGCAAGAAGCATCTCAAAACAACACAAAATATAAGGATCTGGGTTAAGGTGCCCTGTACATTTGTGTGCATGTCTACTGCTCAAGATGACCAACCAATTGGTGTCCAATTTGCATCATTAGTGAGCTTTCAATTGTACGACGACGGTAGGACGTAATGACGTCACTAAACGTCATTTGCGCATGCTAGAACGTTAAGGTCACCTCGTCGAGTAGATTCTGGAACACAATTTGGCCAAATCTACGTGTGCAGAGAACGTAGGACGCCAGGTAGGATGGTCACGCATGAGTGATTCCGTTCTAGAATCGTGTCGTCGCACAAATCGAAAGCTCCCTCATATCAACCGAGGAGTATAAATAAGTATCTCGTAGTATGATACTTTTTAGTCTTGAATGCATTTGGTTTATGCTGAAGCATCATCAATTAATTTTTCCCAGGGTTGTCCATTGTGTATGGTTGTAAGGCCCTGTTTCCATAACATCGCTGCACTGTCGTTACAGTGTTTTTTCCTTCAATTATCATTATACGATACTGTATAGCTGTCCTTGACTACCCCAGATATACCCTAATGGACAACAATAACAGTTTTGTATGAGTAATGACATCCATTTTAACAAAGGAATTGCTTTTTCGGTCACAACGTTTATTAAATACGTCCCTTCATTAGACTATAATGATGTATATATATTAGATAATGTTTTGGTACAACTATACTTTACATAATGCTAAATTGCCTAATGCCTTTCTTGGTGTAATATTTCTTCAATCATTTGTGTTTTTGCCAAATAAATGAATGAATGGTCATACTGAGGCAGTATGTGGTGTTTTTAGTATATATATATATTAAAGTGTAATATATTTTAAAGTATAATTTACATTGTTTGGTGACCCGAATCCATGTTCCTACATTCATTATCAACCTCCTAATTAGAACATCCTGCTTAGTTTGTTTTAGACTAATGATAGAAATAGTGCTCGCATTTAGTGAAAATTAATGTTATATACATACCAATCATAGCCCTTCAACAAAAAAATTTTATCGGTTGTGTGAAAAAATATATCCGAGTGAGATATGTTATAATAATGTACTGTACATTATAATTTCCTATTTAAGCGTTGTTATTATTTATCTGTTTATTGTGTGTTAATTTGAATATTGTATACATATACAATATATATATATATATATATATATATATATATATATATATTCTGTCGATCTGAAATTGGTGGAGATAAAGAATAATGAGGTGTGATACTTCTACTTCTTGTTTTTTCTTCATATCATTTGCAACAATATCCTTATGCATTGCATTCTAATTGGGTTTTAAATCTCTGAATTCAAACATGTTAACAAAAAATAAATAAATTAAAAAATATATACAGTTCGCCATCCAATCTGGGACCACCTTTGGGACCTGAAAATTTGGGGTGGTCTTGGGTTCAGTCTCAAATTTGGAGAGTTGGCGTTAAAAGATGGGAGATAGTTATGTGGTTCTTTGGAAAAAGTGGTCTCAAATTGANCAAGCTTTGTTGGGAATTCAAATCCGATTAAAGCATCAAATTCTTCACACTCATGCATAGGCGAACAACACTAGTCCTTGATGCATGGCAAATAACAGAGATCAATACACCCTCTTCTTATAAGAATTTGACGAGACAAAGACGAGAAAAGATACTTTATATAAATAAATCATGATTTAATAGATTTAACCGTCTAAATAGTTTCAGCATTACTGCAAGTCGGTTTATATTTAAATAATGATTTATATATATATATATATATATATATATATACAGTATATATATATATATATATATATATAATTTAATGTGGTTCAAAACCACTTTTATTTTCCATTCAAAATCTTTTATAAACGTTTGTATTAACAAAAATTCATATTTGCAATCGTTGTAAAAGAACATAAAGTAATGATACTTTAACAAATCACGAATATTCAATTGCCAAACATACCTTTCAGCACATTCCATCTATAATTTCATGTCATCTATTAATGCGATATATTTTTTTCTATTGAACAATATTCGTTAACCTTCTTTAATATAATGTTTTATGTGCGCGTCGTTTATAGTATAAAGGAACAGGAACTCGACCACGTTGACAGCATAGAATACTGAGATACATTTTACGAGATATTCCACTGTGTTTTCTTGCTATAGCCCTATTATGTGCATATAAAAATCAAATAGATATTCCATTGTCTTTCCCATTCAAGTCATTTTGAATAAGATATTCACCCATTCTAATAATGCCCTATGTAATTTATTACCAACCTACATCTCACAGGAAGTTTGAATGACGAAGAAATATTAAGGCAAATATAAAATTGTGATATCTTGTATTTTTTGGAGTAGGTTTGTATTATGGCTCAGATACACTAGCTAAACGAATATCATGTCATCGAAAGGATTTATAAGAATGACATTTAGAAATGACTAATTATATTTTAGGGGTAGGTTTGCATATGGCCCGGGCACACTAGTTACACGAATAACATGTCGTCGAAATGATTTATAACAATGACATTTAGAGATGACTAAATAAAAGGTTTAACACAAAAAAAAATATCAAATTTAGCATCAAATTAGATTGCATAGATTGAAGAACCTGCTCAAATTAGACGAACATAAAATAAACTTCACTTTGTATCTGTCCCAATGTGTTGACGTCAAAATAGGACGACCATGTACACGATAAACAAGATGTGATGTGTTTTGACGTTATTGTGTTAGGTGCAAATCAAACTTTTATAGCTTATGCAAAAAAAAATGAACCGTTATATTTTGAAATAGAGCACCAATTTAAATAAAGATGATCCTCCGGTAAGCGCAACGCATTTGGCAATAAACATTCGATACAGTTAATTATCATTTCAAAAGAAATGTAGACTAAGACTTTACTTTTGTTTCATATTTTATTTAGATGTAATATTGTCAGTGTTAAGGTTTCGATTTCACTTCGATCCGTTTTTATCGTCGTAATGCAGACAGTCGAACTGTTGATCAGAACTATACGCGTAATCTTGAATTAACTGTTCCAGATTATGAGACCTCGGTCACCATCGTCAGGGAATAGAGTTTCAGAATACCACGGGCTAAATTCAAGAACTTTTTTTTTTATCGCATTCGTAAAAAAAAGTCTGGAACATCATAAACGTTTATTATTATGGAATTTTATGAGTTTGAATGAAAATTGTGTTTACTTCGTAGATCGGATATAGGAAAACATTATTATTGACTGTCCTTAATTTGGTTGGACATTACACCATTTCTCTGGAGATTAAGTGTGACCTTATCCGTAGAGACTTCGATCTTTTTTTGGGTACAGATGATTTACGGTACATTTTGTCCGATTTCTATAACATTTAAATTTAATTCGGGAGTCGCTCGATATTGTGTTTTTGCTGTTTATTTTTCATCATATCGATGAAACAAATATCAAAAATTAAGCATCCATTTGCAAAATATTTGGTCCATACATACAGTAGGCCTATGCCTAATAAATTACGCGACGCATAGTCTAGTAGTATGCTAACTGTTGTATGCATAAGTAGTAACGATCTTGGCAAGTTTAATGGATAGGCCTGTATTTTAATTTAACACATCCGTTTTGTTTTATTTTTACTGGATTCCATATCATGCCTACAGCTTCTTTGTAACAGGAACATTTATTATCAATTTTTGCTATCCTTCAATTAACCGGTAAATTTAAATCGATTCTTCTCTGGTTAAAGATGTACCGTACTGCTTCTCATCAGCTAACAAACTTATGAATTCAAAATTCAAATGTGAAAAAAATTTCCCCGTCAATTAACAGACATTTAAATAACTTAAATTGACTGACCAGTTAAAGTATTTCTGTAGTAAAATTTCCGTGAATTAGCGAAAACTGTTTTTTTTTTTTTTTTTTTTTTATCGGTTTCATTTTAGGAGTTAATAATTGATCATATTTAAATGAGCTGTTCAAGATCTTAATTGAATTTTTCAGGTTTTACCGATTTGTTGGTATACAGAACATATTTACCTTAAAACCTATTTAATTACGGGAGTTATATTTGCGCATGATATATCCATAGGCCTGCTATCAAGGAACTTTATAGTTGAATCGAATATATGCCGGGACGTTTAATGTTCAG
>NW_022750455.1:62112-69632 GCF_011630105.1 Anneissia japonica
ATTTGAGGGATTGTTTTTCGTGTAAAATGGATTTATACTGTAACATAAACGCCTCTTAAAATTATACTTGAATGAAACAATGCTGATAGAATAGTGTCAAGAATGGTAAATAGTTTCATTGGGTTTGTTCACACTGATGTGAAAGCGTTAATTCAATGAAAAGAATTAAGGCCCTGTGTTGTTGTTTTTTGGTTTTTTTTTCAGGGAGAATTTTCAAATTATGTTTTGGAGATGCGTTTAGTAGATGGTAGGACATTTATTAAAAGTGAGGTTTATTCGAATGAAACGACCGGCGTACCTGTATGGCATGACCATCCATTCATTCAATTTGAATGTGTCTGCTGTAATCAGTATGGATTGACAACTTTAGAAGATGGCTTTATGGTTTGGCTGAATGCCTTTTCGAGCGAAGTCCCTCTGATAAACCAAACCATCGCTTCTCCTTGCATCAAAATGATGACGAAGTATTTATTTACCCCACCAGAAGGACTAAGTCCCTTGGACCTCTAGCTCTCAAAGCTAGAATCTTGGTTACGGGCCTAGATATAGGCCTTGAAGGTGCGGGTTCTCCGGGTTCCATTAAATGTATCATATCGTCGTCAGCTTATGATATACTTAAAACCCCTAGGTTAATCAGTCGACTGTTCGAATGTAGTATACAGTATACGCTCTAATATAATTTAGACAGGTCGTCATTATATATCGGCCGACAGTCACGATATAATGTAGGTCGCTATGATACTACATGGAGGCCGTCATAATATATATAAATAAATATATATATGAATATATATAAGCCTATAGGCCTATATACTGCAGACATGCCGCCAAAATAAATATAAAAAGTACCCCTCCCCTGCCTGTTGGACAGGAATACCCCGCTGTCGTCACGCCACTTGAGGCCGTGTTGGAATAAAAACATTTTTCACCAAATTTGAGATTGCGGTTCCTAATATATCGTGATCTAAAGCACAATTATACAATGCTAATATTTATTTCCCTTTTCCCCCATCAAGAGTTTTACTAGGACCTGGAGCGGAGGCCTCATGTGGCACTTTAGTTTGGACCCTCTATCTGAACTCCCTTGAATGTTATCGTTTTCCACGAGACGAAGATTTCATCGATTCACTATTTGCTGATTTCAGACACTTTCCCACAATTCTTATTTATTGATTATCAGCCAAGTTAAGGGTCTGTGTGTTGGAACGTCTATTATTTATGAGTCCGTTAATTGCCGGGCGATTAAAATTAATATACAAGATAATAATAGCTTAACAAAAATATATATATACAGAAGACCCTATATCGTAAAACAACCAATTGGTTTGGAAGTTTATCTAGTTTATTAAATGTAAAATGAGAATGGTAATTCTGTGCGTCATGTCCTAGTTATAAATTCGTTTTCATGAAAAGCAAACTTGAGATATTCTGGCGATAGTTTGTGACATCATTTAGTAATATCATCATCTGATTAAGATGTATTGTAACGCCTGTGGCATTATAGGGTGCTATTCTATCAGAATCTTAACAATACTAGTTTGAATTATGCATAGTTGCGCAGTGTGCGTGTGTGTGAAAATAACGGGAAACGGGACGAATTAAAGTAGTGCGAATCTGTCATATATACAGTTGGTGTCAACCAAAAAGTGGCACACGTAAATGTAAAATATAAATTGTACCATTCATTGTGAAGCAAATGCGGATTTCCATTAAGTGATAATTTCAGATAGGACTAAATGTTGTCTATCAAAATAACAAAATAACCTTAATCATTAAATGGTACCATCGTGATGCAAATTTCAGATAGGCCTAGTGCTAAATGGTGTCAATTAAAAAAGTGGCACACGTAAATTTAAAACATAAATGGTACGGTACCATCCTGATACAAAAGTGGCACACGTAAACTTAAAGTATAAATGGTACCATCCAGATGCAAATGCGGATTTCCATTAAGTGATAATTTCTGATAGGACTAAATGGTGTCGACCAAAATATTGCACAAATAACATTAATCAATAAATGGTACCATCGTGATGCAAACTTCAGATAGGGCTAAATGGTGTCAACTAAAAAAGTGGCACCCGTAAACTTAAAATATAAATGGTACCATCTTGATGCAAATGCAGATGTCCATTAAGTGATAATTTCAGATAGGGGGTGGGCAAAAAAATCGGTTAGAGGGCCAAAATGAATTTTTTATTTAACACTGAGGGCCACACCTAAACTTTGATGTTTACTTTTTTACAGATGATCGGTGTCTGGCCGTAAAAAATAAGGTAATTTTTAGTCAAAAATATTTGGCGGGCCGCACATAGGCCTATGCGGTTTTTAATTCATTTTCGAGGCCGCAAAAAAATCACTGTCGGGCCGCACTTTGCCCACCTGGCCTAAATGGTGTGACTGAAAAGTGGTACACATAAACTTAAAATATAAATGGTACCATCCTGATGCAAATGCAGATTTCCAATTTCAGATATAAGGCCTACAATCAATTTCAATTTGTAATAGAGCTACCAAAGTCCAAATTGTACTAATTTAAAACCGTGGTCTATATGCCTAAATTCCTTTTTATCATCATCAACATCATCTTCACCTCCGGTTTATTATCAACTTCATAATCATCATCATCATCCTCATAATCAATATCATCACCACCATCAACATCACCATCTTCATCATCAATATCAACATCATCATCACCATCATCATTGTCACCATAATTGTGTGTTCTGGTTCTGGTATGGGTGTTTTTGACCTTGAGAAAAACCGTGTCACTTGATATGATTTGAACACAGGACCAGCAGGAGATTAAAAGACAAGCATCTTAACCACCTGAGCCACGACTCCAGTTCTCAATACTTTCAGATGATGGAACGACCTGGCCTAGTAATACCGATGATTTACTGACAATATTCATCGTGCTGTATCAATATGATAAGTAAACAATATAATGAAACTAAATGATTTGCATTCACTATTCATTAATAATATTTTGTTGTGGCTTGTGTTACGTAGGATATGTAGTGGCCTAGTTATAGAGCATGGTTGGACTAATATGTATGACCGTGTTTATATATACATATGTTTAAAAAATAATGTAAAATTAATTGTTTAGTGTTTTATACAATAGATTATTAGTTGACGTCAGATAACCTATTTTCTCTTATGGACTAAAAAAATATTTTTTAATCTATCGTTATTAATAAACGTATTTGCGTAGATTGCACATTTGCATATTGCATGCGCATGTTCAGTAATCCACATATTCTATACTATAATCACTATTGCAATGTCTTCATCCATGGTCATGGTCACTATATGTTCGAGCTACATATTCGATATAGAATATGATTCTTGTCGTGCTCATAATTCTAATAAATTACGTTTTAATCACCGGAGTGAAGTCTCAGAAATATTGATTCCATTAAATTATAGCTATTGCAAGGCTTGCTCATTGTTAACATCGTTTAATCGCCGTGGGTAGGCTGCTAGGGATGCCCAGGGTATAATTCACATGTATTGAATAAGATATTAAACGCATGTCCCCTTCTCACGAATGTGTTCAACTTTGGTAATAGAGAGAAAGGCTACTGGCTATCCAAGAGTAATTCATTGTTAGTATACTTGAGTGATTTAAGTCCGTAATACGTTTGCGCATCGATTCATCCACGAGCGTACGAGGGTCATAAAAAGGCAAAATTACAATGTAAACCACATCGGAACAATAATTGTGTCTCGCACAAGATCCATGGCCAGTCAATTTCTGAAATTTGAGACGTGACTGTTAAGAAATTTCATTAAAGTGTTCTATCACCTATGTAGCAGATGCCCCTATTATGCTTGGCCTGATCGATACTTGAAAACCTACTTTACGGATAACTCATCAATGACGAAGAACCCTTAAAATTAGACCGAATTGCTCATTTAAGTGCGTTGTATGTTCACCTGCGAAATACAGTAGTTGAAGTTTGCCATTTATAGCTACAATAACTATGAAATCATATTAACCTATGCCACTAGCAAATTCGTACTATACCAACGTCATTTCGTGTATGCTGGTTTAACAATCTGGATTATGTGTTGGGTTTATATTACTTGCGTGTTATGGATTTCCTTTTCAAATTATTCATCATAACGATTTCGATCATCAGTAGCCACCATCATCATCCATATCATCACGGTAATATTATTAGGTATAGGTTTAGTAATAGTCAAGGTAAAACAAATAATATATAGGCCTAATAAAACGGTCCGCCAAGCTCTGTCCAAGGAGCGTGTGTGGGTCAACACGTGATGTGTGGGACAAGCGGGTGCCTGGACCTTATCTGATTGGTCAGTTGTTAGGAGTTTTATTTTCACTCCGGAAAGATCCATTATCAGGGAAATATTTTCTCGTTCTAATATTGGAAGTTAACAACTAATAGGCCTATTACTTAAATTTGCAAAGTAAGTAACTTATATTTATTTTCATCGTTAAGTTTATTTGTTTAGCACCGTCGGTGTATCTTTAAGCCGGTCACATAACCCGTCGGCCGACGAATCTATCTCCACTCGCTGTGAGATATTGACGACGAGAAGCCGTCTGTTGCAGTCTAAACTGATCATAATAAAAATGATCCGCTGCTTTGTTGCTTATTTTGTGTTTTCCATGGAAACGCGTGGGCCGACAACATCTCTCGGCGCTACATTTTTATTGTTTGTATTATTCAGTCTCATGTACACATCTGTTTCAATGCATTTTTATATCCACGCATATTGTAAATTTGAAATGGAAGTTTCCTGGTCCGACTGTACGTTAACTGTATGTTTGATTTGTTTTCAATAGTGAACAGTTACCTGCGTTAAAACAAGCGCTGGTCATCACAGCTGTATTAACTGACCAAGGATTTAGTATTCACGCATTGCCCACGCGCTATCAGACAGTAACCGATTCTCTACTCTACGTTAATTGATGTGTTAAAACACCTTTCGTTGACTCTGGTCAAGGAAATTTGTTAAAATTAAATTAATTCAAGCATAAACACCATTATTAAATTTAGAAAAACAAATCGAGCGGTCATGTGCGCCAGGAGATCTTCTTTTCGAGTCTATGTACAACACTACAGTTGGCCCAGTCATAGCCGGACACACTTTATTTGCCTTGTGGTTGTATCTGAGGAGATCAAGTATGCTGCATTGCAAGATATGTTGCATGGTCTGAGCCTGAGGCCATTTCCACAGGCACAGATGATTGGGTTGTTGGAAATCCCCATATAGTGAGAATCCTGAGGACACGATGAAATATTCGTGCCTTAATAAAATTCATTCTTTTATAAAACGTATTCACTTCAAATATACATATACTTAATTTGTAGCAAGAGCACTGACTCAAGAGCAAAATTACGGTTTTAGAAAATATCGACGTAAAATATAAAACATTGACTTGATAAAATAAAAAAATATATATATTTTATCCCCACAACGCTAAGTCAAACAAGTATTGAAAACAATTCGATTATCAAATCGATATTGTTTCGCTTAGTCTGTACATGGTATTATTTAGGCTATCTTTATAATATTGATAACATACCGTAAAACCTCGAATAGAAGCCCAATAGGCTTAATTTCGAGAAGAAGCCCATCTCGAATTGAAGCCTCCCTCGTAGTTTGCAAATGTAGCCTCGAAAAGAAGTCCATCTCGAAAAGAAACATATGCATCTTACCAATATAGCATTGACTTTTTTTCTAGATAGTACATCACATACACTGTACATGAATTTCAAGGAAACAAAAAACAAAAACAAAAAAATAAAAACATGCTTGCTTGATACAGACGTTCAGGTGATTTAATGCCGGTTAATACACTCCATGACACAGATTGATGTTACAATGGCCCTATTTATTGTTTTATAGTAGTAATTCCCAAAATTTACAGCATTCATTTTGAAAAAAAGAAACCCCTTTTCAAAAGTAGCTTCGGAAAGAAGCCCATCCAAAGTTCTGAAAAAAGGAGCCCGGGGCTTTAATTCGAGGTTTTACGGTAATAATCTCAATTTCTTCAACCATCAACTAATTGCGCTATGTGAGTCTCATAACATAATACAAATTGAAATTACTCTGTCAAACAAATGTCGATTTATAGTTTAAATGTATTAATCGAGAGTCATTTTCTATATTTAACAGGTGAACCAACTAACCAATTAAGTCACATATAATATTGTAAGCAATACAATTTGACACTATTTTGCCTTAAAAACGTCGCTTTTATGTTGAGCAATTGGAATTTGTTCTTTAAATAGACTATGTCACCGAGTTGATTTTAATCACCGTCCAATTTTGATTAACAGTACTAACTGCGCTAATATATATATATATCAATATATATGAGAGGTATATATTAGCGCAGTTAATATATACCTCATATATATCAATATATAACTCGTCATAATTTTGCCTTAAAAGAATAACGTTAAAAGAATAACAACTAATTTTTGTTTAGTTTTATTTATTTTTACAGCAGGATAAAATTATGAATGCAGCAATTTTGCGTCACAGATTATGAACTTTTTAGTTCTTTATTACTGAAATCGTAACCCCAGGAAAAGTCGTTAACTTTAGCATATAGGCCTAGTGGTTATATAATGATTGACATGTTTTACCCCAATGTTTGTGCAGTGTCGCTTCTACAATTTTGCCTTGGGTTTCAAACACTAAGAAAACTCAGTTTTATGAACTATTATTTATAACTTCAATAATCATAAGTGTGAATATATGAATGTAAAATAGATATAATCTATACAGTACTGTTTATATGTACTATAATACATATGACTATAGCTTATAATATAATGTATATTATACTATACTATATAATACACTATATATATATATATATATATATATAGGCCTATAATATAATATAATATAATATAAATCAAGATACCGGTAGCCGTTAACACTGTTAAATTATATATAAATCATATAGGCCTATTATATGCAATTATTTGTTTCTAGTCGTACCTATTGTTTGTGTAATAGAGTGTATCTGGCGGTATTTGAATCTCTTTAACCATGAAGCCTCAGTCTGTCGTCTAATGGTTATGACGCTCGCCTTGACAGCGAGAGATCGCAGGTTGAAATCCCGTCAGAGGCATTTTATTACACAATTTATTTATTTATAGGCTATGCTACGATGTATTATTATGTGCTTTATTCGAACAATCTATTTACATTTCTTTGATTATTTAGGCCTGTATATAATTTAACATTGTTAACGGCTATCTTGATTTATATATATGCAATTATTTGTTTCTAGCCGTACCTACTGTGTAATAGAGTGTATCTGGCGGTATTTGAATCTGTTCAACCATGAAGCCTCTGTGGTCTAATGGTTATGACGCTCGCCTTGACAGTGATGAGGTCGATGTCCTTCATTCGAACAATGTATTTACCTTTCTTTGATGATTTATATATATAATTATATATAGGCCTATTGTTTGTTTTTATATATATATAAATTATTTCATTGTATTACTTAGCCC
>NW_022750455.1:70194-105291 GCF_011630105.1 Anneissia japonica
AGTTTGAAAGGCAAATGGGAAAAACCCATAAAACAGCAAACGGCCATATAATGCAAAACAATTCAAAATTAAAATTAAAACGGAACAGATATATATATATATATACTTTTGACTTTGGCCGATAATCGGTATTCTTAAACAGATACGAAGACGAAACCTTACCAGGAGGGCAACGCACTTTGGGCATATGATTTAATTCCACAATTAAACAAGATAAAGCTCTATAAGTGTGCACAAAAACAACGTCACCGATATACAGAAGCAACTAATAATGGGTGTACATTACCGTTGTACCAGTACGCTAAGCTCAGGCAAATCAAACTGTGACCTATATCAGTACATTGTTGGTCGAAACAATACAATATAAATATCGATATTCCTGTGATGCAAACTATTGCCGATACAATCGCATTATTATTATTATTATTATTATTATTATTATTATTATTATTATTATTATTATTATTAACATTGTTATTAGTGTTGCCCTTGTTATTGCTATTGTTATTGTTGTTGTCATTATTAGTGTTATTGTTGTTATTGTTATTAACATTGTTATTGTTGTTATTGTTGTTCTTATTATTATTATTATTATTAGTAGTAGTAGTAGTATTATTGTTTTTATCGTTATAATGTTATTTTTGATAACATTAACGATATTATTTGAATCTACAGCCTACTAGAACTCACGTCGAATAAGCTTGACAAGAAATATTCATCAAAATTAGTGATAATAATCACCAATTCAAATTCAATTCTAATTCCTCATTTAATACTCGAGTATTAATAAAGTAGAGCCCAATACTACCTTGAGGGCGTGCGTTTGAATAACTTTGCAAAATGTCATTGAATCAATGAGTTGATAGCTTCAGGCTCCTTGTGACATTTAATGTTTACAGCCGTTTGGAATCTCAGTTCTATAGGTCACGTGAATAAGCCCCAATAAAATATTGTTTCATCTTCACTTTATTTAACCTAATGTAGTAGTAAAATATTGCGAAGTTTCGCAACTTTACAGGAAACAATAAACATCGATTTACATTTTGAGTTCATTTTAATTGTTACACAGCATATCAGCTTTTTCCAATAATTATCGATCATAAACAAAACATGAGATATTATTTAAATGTCGGATTAACTCGTCGTATAGAGAAAGCAGAATTCGAAAGTACGTGTATCATGCCAACGCGTGGCAAGGTCATCTCCGTCGGCGAAACAAAATGTTTGTATTCTGCAAGCACGAACACAGACCTCAGGTCCGTATTCATTGGGTTGGGTGCGGTGGGTGTACACGCACCCTCCTTTCCTCCTCCTCCTTTTATTGGAAAAGTTCACATTTATAAGACAGTAGAAATTGTACGGCTTATAAAATTTATTAATTTTTTGTAATAAAACTTAAATCGAATTTAAAATTTTTACATTTTATCCAGTAATCTAGTTTAATACCTACAACGCCCTCCAATACCAAAGCCGCGATCCAAAGGTTTCTTCATCTGGAGTCCGTCAAGGATTCTAGACGACCCCAATACCCAAATTGGACCAATTTACGTATTATGGTTTTCTTATTAAAAACAGGGCATACACTGCGGTTCGTTTTCACCAAAAATTAGGAAGCTAACGTCGCGTCGTCAAGCACTCGCACAGAGTGGATACATTTTCATCGGCCCATGTTTGGCCGGTCGTCAGCCGACATAGTGTGTGTCCTGTTTAATGTCATAAAAACCGTTCTGTTATCCCTAATTCAAATAGGATTATATTTTATATCGAATACGCAAATTGTGATTTACGCAGGGATTTCAAGTGGCAAGTTCCATCAAAATAACTCGATAGACCTATATAATTTCTGCATAAAGATTTATTAAAATGTCCGGCTGTAGCTATGGTGCATGTAATGTTTTAAAAATTAAACAGCTTAATAATAATAATTATTATAATTATTATAATTATAATAGTGCGCATATTGTAGAGACATTTGCGCTTTACATTGTTACCCATTCCCCTCGTTGGATCAAGCATACTCAGATCCCTGGGGAGAATTCCATAACGTTGCAACTGTTTAATCAGCGTATTTTGTCTGAATCTACCAGGTACCCACTTGTACTCCTAGGTGAAGAGAGACAATCGTAGGTAAAGTGCCTTGCATAGGATACAGTGAGGAATCGAAGATTATACGACTCACTCATTGATATGACCAGTGGCGGATTCAAGGGTGGGGGGGGGGAAGCGGACCCGGTCCCCGCCCCTAAATTTTTCTAAATTATAAAAATGGGAAAATCATAATAAATTTAGGTCTGAGAGTGCCATTTCCGGTCATTTAGAGGTGCAAAAACTGTGTAGACCCTCTATTAGTGGAAGTCCCTTCCTGGGCCCCTTCTATTTCGAATTCCTGGATCTGCCACTGATGACATATTATTATGTCAACGGTAAGCCCATATAAAATATAAATGGTTTTTAGCCAAGCGGGCATGGAGACATAAAAGTGCATTGTCAAGTGAAAAAGTACATCATCCAAAGGCCTTACATAAATGTTGATTGGAATTGATTTAATATTTGACTCAATATTGTATAGTTTTGTGCTTATTGTCTTGAGGGTCATTCCACTATTTCCAACCAATGAACATTATAATAAGTAAATACATTCATACAGACATACACATATACACACACACATATATATGTATATATATATATATACGTTATATATATATACTATATATATATATATATATATATATAGATGTGTATAAGAGACAGATAATGCTCTGATTGTTGTACACCCTTAGATTATCTTATTGGTGAGTTTAAAAAATGAGAGCAGCTGCAATAAACCGTCTGTATTTTTTATATAATTCCTATTATTATGCATGTTTTGGGTAAACAAATACATTAAAATAAATTATTTTCATACGATAAGCATCAGTCTGTTGTTGCAGATTTACACTTCAGGTAGGCCTGGCCATATTTGCTACAGAAAAGGAAATGTATAATTGGTCTAACTTTGGCGCAATAAAGCAAAAATTGCGGAATTACAGAAAGTTGTAAGCTGCCGCTTTGTGTGGTTCCATAATGCACGGAGACTGAGGTCAATAAACCCATAATCACCGTTAAACACAAGTCATTAAAAAAATGTATTCAGACGACGTGAAATGCTTCTCAATGTGAGTATCGGTAAATGGAATTACGAAGCACGGGCATTGTTGACGTATGTGCGTAATAACCCCTTTTGTAGTTTTAACTACGCATGCCTAAGTCGAATTTCAAATTGACTACAATAGTCTACGTTCTTTGCGTAGGCCTACATGCTGTGTTATAAAGGGCCTTAGTGCAGGATTTGGCGAGGTGTGAAAAAATGGACAAACTGGAATATAGGTGTCCGTCTCTACTCTGTCGACTAAAGTATTCGCCATGCAAACATTTAAGGTTACAAAATTGATGTTGGTCAACAAGAGCTTAATACACTTGTATTCCTTAATGTTGACGGCCGGGCCAAGCTAAGATTATGCCATGTTTATAAAGTTTTCCATCATCATTGCCCGCCATATCTACATAATAATTTTTATAGGATAATTCATTCTCACGATAACAATAACAGAAACAGTTCCTATAACTTCAGAACTTTCCCATTAAAGCATCAAACACATTTTTCTACAAGTCCATCTAAGCCTGGAACGCACTACCTCAAAGTTGGATAAACCGTCAATTTATTCATTTAAAGTTACTGTAAAAATACATCTTGCCAATGAAACAATCACAGCTGAAAGCACAATTATTAAATACTATTAATTTTGTTTAATCAACTATTCTCAAATTAAATTTTAGCCATAAGTAACTAGAGTTAATAAGACATAGCTACACGCGAAGGGGGAACTCCACCGTCTGAGATGCTAGATACAGTATTTTACAGGCAGCTGATGGATTTAAGATTCCTTTTTCATACAGAATATTAAAAAACGCATTGAATACATTCTCGACATTTCAGATTACGGATGGAGAGGGTGCGTACGTACCCATCGCACTACCCCTACCCCGTATAAGGACCTATGATAGGCTAGATTAGGCATACTTGTCTATAATGTCTCGACCTTCGACATAGAAGACACGCGTAGTTGATATTATTATTAGATGGCTTACTCCAAAAGTGATATTTCCTAATTTACCCATAAAATCAACCGATCATACAATGTGTCTAAACATACGATAAAATTTGAATAACAATTAATCAATCCACTGTTGTTGAGGTACACAAGTAATTCTTACGATTTGGCAAATGTAAGTTTAATCAATCTGGTATTTAAAGTGTCACTATTTTGCTATAATTTATGACGTAGGTAGTCCTGATTTAGACCTCGGGTGCCTTTTAAAATTCACGACATCGCAAGTCATGTTTACAGGTTGACCAAGCATTAAAACGCTTCTCGAGTCGGGTTCATTACATGGAATGGATAAAGCATATTCCATGCTACATTTTGAAACGAGATTTTGACAAAACAAGTACAATTTTATTATCAAGTAACATTCCTTTTTATTCAATTCAATTTTATTCAATTCGATTATTATTATTATTATTACTATTATTATAATTGTTACTACTATTATTATTAATATTATTATTACTGTTATTATTATTATTATCATTATTATTATAATCATCATCTTCATCATTATTATCATCATCATCATCATTAGCATTATTACCATTAGGCCACAAAAAAAATTGTGTTGGCCACGTTTTGGGAAAATTCAAAAACTGAGTAGGTCGGTAGGAAATCTATTTTTTCTTTTTTTTTTTCACACTAACAATTTTGGATTCGCATCGCGTACCATCCACCAAAATAGGTTAACCTTGGCCACCTAGCCTCGCCAAGGCTACTACAGCCTTATTTGCTCATAAAAAAATACTGTTTGTTGTCAAGGGAAAAAATAAATAAACAAATTTTTAAAAAATGCCGACCATTAATTTCGTAAAATTTGGGTCGGTCGGGCGTGGCCAACACAATCATTTTCTTCTTGGCCTTATCGTCGTCGTTATCATCAACATTATCATCATCGTCATTACTACTATTCTGTATACACCAATTAAACACTAATGGTGTGAGCCACAATAATATAAACAGTACAAGAGTCATTTTAACAGCATTTTAAAATTCTGTTAAGAATTTTACGTCAGCTTAGATCTGCACTTTAATATATACTACATTACATAAATAATTTATAAGAAAATGTTCATCGTTCAATTATGTATGTCCTCGCAATCCTTTTTTTCTAAAAAGACTATTTTTGATTTTTTTAAAGGTTATTCGGAGGCCGTGACCTGTCGAATTAGTTAACTCACGTTTCTTTAACGGTATGCCTGTGGTTATATTTAAAAAAATCTAAACATTGCTGCTAATAGTAGTAATAGTAATAAGTAGTAGTAGTAGCAGCAGCAGAAGTAGTATGAGCAGCAGCAGTAGCATTAAACAGTAGCAGCAACCAGCAGTAGTAGCAGCAGCAGTAGTAGTAGTAGTAGTAGTAGTAGTAATAACAGTAGTAGTAGAAGTAGCAGCAGCAGTAAGTAGTAGCAGCAGTAGCAGCCGCAACAGCAGTAGGAGCAGTAGAAGCAGCAGCAGTAGTGGCTATTACCTGTGCTGCAGCTATTATTGTCACTGCCGTATCATTGATCATCACGTATAGGCAACCAGGTTAGTTTAAATAAATAATTACCAAACGCGTTACGCATTGCGCTAGGAATTATCAATTAAGATTAAAGATAAATTTTCCGAGCGAACAAATTGGCAACAATGTATAAAACGCCAACATCGTTTCTTATCAAAGGTCTTCAATAAAGATTTAATTAATATACCCGGCATGAGGCTGGTTTTAACAAGTAGGCTTATTTGAAGTTCGATATTATCAAGTCGCGTTGGAATATTGATACATGATATGTTTATACGTTGTTCTCCATCTATCCCTTTATTTGTTGTCAATATACATGTCGTGGACTAGAGGTATGAAGCTCGACTTCTCAGCAAGAGGTCGCAAGTTCGAATTCCGCATTCGTTGAAGGGCTATGTCTGATACGTATAATACATCATTTGTTCCTAAATTTGAGCACTGTCGCTATAATTTACTTAATCCTTAAGGATTTCCCTATTATTCAACAAGACCCTTCCATCGACTACCGGTACCTTTTCACTGACCCTCCCCCCTCTTGCACAACACCAGCCCACAACCTATCCCCGTCCCTGCTAACTAGCCCGACGCCCTGACCTACAGGCAAAAATTCCCGCTGCCAAATTTGCAAATTCCTCATCACTGATCACACTATAAAATTTACTAACCACTCCATAAATATCTCCGATTTTAATTATATCATTTGCCTATGCAGAACAGTTAATTTAAATACAATATACATGACATGGTATGCAGCACTTATGTTTTCAGCGAAATATATGCCATGGATACAATAAAACCATACACAGCTGACGTACTCATGAATATAATTTAGACGCGAATATTTTGTCCTTTTCTCATGACTTGTCAACGTGAACCAAATAAAAATTATATTCCCGTAATACGTCTACGGTGAATGATATTATTGTATCAATTTCTATATTAATTTAGGTTAGTGATTTTATTTTATGTTACCGGTGAGGATTGGGTTGGAGCGTCCCATTCGTCACCCCCTACCCGTACTGATATTTTACAATAACTCGAATAGGCCTATGATTATCCGTGGTTAGTTCTGAGTGCACCATCCGTAATCTTCTCGAAAAAGCATTAGTGGCTACTAAGCCTATGTATTTCAAATCATATACAATACTTGCTAGTATTATACAATGCAATTAATAGACTCTTATCTAGTGATAGAATTAATTATAAAATTGTAAAGTCGTATTGTAGACAGCGCTATTCCGACTACATTTCATTTGTACCATACGCCTTCGTTCACACAGTGAAATTTCTCATGAGGCTTACCGATATAGTAGGGCAAATTTTATAGGCCTAATAATTATGTCATCATTACAATTGTATGTGTAGTTGATCTGACGTATGGCATATTCATTGTTCACACAATATAATCTAGGGAGTCAACTTCGCAGGCTTTCTCACACTATTTTTTTCTCTCAATATTGCGTTACCAATAATTGGCCTAAATATCTTAAATTACTAATGATATAATGCTATAGTTTTAAGTGTTGACTTCAAAAAATCTAATTATATAACACATAGGCCTAATGTGTTAATAGCATATAAAAGCATACAGCACCGGTACGTTAAACTAATCAATTATTAATACGATATTGATTATACGATTAATTATTGATAGGGTAAAACAGCCTACATAATTATGTCTATGCACTCACTGTTCGTTTTGTTAGAATCAACTAAAGTAACTGTCTAACAAGTAATCATTACATTCAAGCGTATGCCTATAATAATTATATATACTGTATATTATTATAAGGGTTTGTAGGGTAAAATAGTTTGACGCGAACGAAAGAACGGAACGCCAACGCCAGTTAACACTTTGTTTTAACCACTTGAAATACTAGAAGCGCATGCAAAGGCAAGTATGCAAAACTTGGGTAGTTCTGTCCAGATTATCACAATTTCTTTGACAAAAAACTGTTGTATGCCCATATATAGTCATGATTTACCTATATATGGTCATGATGTGATGTCATCATAACCATATTTAGACATGTCACATGTTTTTGTCTAATAAAAATTGATAGTCTGCACAGGGTTTACATACGCAAGACTCGCAAGCCAAAGAAAATAGTGGAAAGTTTTAAGTCACTTGACGGTCAATCGCCAAATGAGGGACTCAACTGCCAAAGGATGGTTTACTTTAGTGGATTTACTTTAGTGTCATATATAATGTTGTTAAGGTCTCACAAATGGTTTGTGGGGCGTATGTGTGTTCCTGACCATGTGTGATTGGTCAGTTGTTTAACACCCCGGAAAGTTCCATTTTCAGCTAATCAATAATTATGATGACAGGTCACGTGATAACTTCTTTAGATTATAGTCTAATATATTTTTAGTCCAATTTTGCGCTAATCATTATACTTTGGCTTATATTCCTTAAGCCAATTGTATGGGAGTGTTTATTTTAGTGTCTGTCAAGTGAGATTTTGCTACGTGTCAAAGAATACAACTCTATATTCCGGAATATATCCTAATTAAACTGCAGAACACCGGCGCCAAATGATAAATGACTGTATTTAAAATAGCAATAAAATCAATTTAGAGCTACTCGGTTTTACCATATACAAATATCATACGACAATAACATTCTAAAATGCATAATATTTTAAGAGCCGACACATAGTTCATCGGCATATAACAATATACTGTATACCTAAATAATAATATGATGGACGATATTAATAAATGCACGTTACGATGTATGTCTACAATAACACAGCTTTTCGTGTTTATATACAACATGTCCTTATTTATTTATTCATAATATTTGATGTTCAATAATAGAGAATTGATACGCTTATGTGCTGATTGTTATTAGGCCCTATGTTAATTAGTTGTGTTGCTGACTTCAACTATTTGAATGCGTATTATGTTGTGCTGATTGTTTATATATTATAATATCGAATTTAATATGTGTTTAAATAGTGTTAAATTTGTTGAATTGCATAATTATTGTCATTATACTCATCATGACAATCGCCTTACAGTATGAATATTGTAGTTTTTCACGTAAAATTATTTATGTAATTTATTGTTTATAATATTTTAATAATTATATGTATTGTATTTATATTATTAAAAAAACAATAAATGAATGAATCGTCTAGGCCTTTTTGTTTTGTTTTGTTTAGTTTTTCAAATTTTGTCAAATGATTTCAATTTTCGCAAAACAACTTCAAGAGCACAGTCAGTTTGCTCAACGAATTTGATTGTTCCGAAATCTATAAATTGTATTACATAAATATGGCATAAACGATGTGTCCGTGGAGATAGTTCATCATTTAACGTCCTGTTGATAAATTAAGTATCATAACAATTCATACGTACGTGAACCAATTACACTGTCACAGTGGCTAATTATTTGCCTCTATACTCATCTGTGCAGTGTTCTTGGACGTAACCATGATTGAGTATCATCTATAATGTCCGACACATTCTTCTACTAGACGAACAGTAAACGACTGAATTTTATAATAGATCTATACCAAAATACCATTGTATTACAAACAAGGCGTTATTTCTGTTCGTAAAACGCGGGGAGGAGAACCATCCTTTTGCCACGCCTGGATCCATCAAATGGCGACCTATAGACGAGTCGTCACAGACAAATCTTTAGTAGTCATGCCATTCCATAATTAAAACTATGCAATTGCCGACCATAGTATAATATAGCCGAATTATTATCTAGTGACGAGAGTTTGAGCAATTTGGCCCATATACACCACAAAACCATGAATTAACCACGTCTTCTTAAACCTATATTATTTCGATGAGTTTGTCAGAAAATATCATAGGAGTGATGTTTTCCCTACTAGACGTGTTATCGTGACTGAATACTCAGACTTACGGTCCCGCATATTTACGAAAAAAAAGTCGCAAGATGTTATGACACAATGGGTTGTTATCTGGAGTTCTTGGGTTCGATTCCCACCCGAATTACTTGCGATTTTGTTCGCAAGTATTTGCGAATGTACTGAGCATCCAGTACGATAACACGTTAGGTACTGAAAAACATCACTATTATGAAACCTATTGTAATTGTATTTACAGCTTTCGTTGGTCAGATCCACACGAAAGCCTTAGTATCCGGATCGGGAGCTAACCGTTAGCGCTAACCGTTGTTAGCACCCGTGTGTGAACGCCCGATCGGTTAGCGCTAACCGTTACCAGGATCCGGATTAGCGAGCGCTATCAGTTAGCAAGCTGAGCACGTTTCTGTCCTTTAAGCCTCTTTTCCACTAGGCGAATTTATTCGCGCGAATCAAAAGCGTCGGTTTGTGCGCATTCGCATTCAATTCCTGTCGGAGTTTTTGCGAAGCAAAAAAATGCGTAACCAATCAGAGCTCAGGAAGCGAACTGACGCTTTGATTTGCGCGAATAAATTTGGGATCGCGCGAATAAATTTGGGATCTTCTCGTATGGACGCACGGCAGCTAACGGTTAGCAGGATCCGGATCCTGCTAACCGTTAGCTGCTGTGTGAGAACATAGCCCTATTGGCCAGTGATCCGATATCCATCTTCTTGGTATCCGGATCGGGATATTCTCGTATGAACGCACGGCAGCTAACGGCAGCTGCCGTGTGTGGACATAGCCTGTGGTTAGATTTTAAACAAGTTACTGTTGATGAAAACAATTCCAATTCTCGTTATTATTTATTCAATAAACGCTTTAATTTTTGCCCAGAACAATTAATAGGATCACATACTTTTAAATATTCTCCAAAAATTGCTTATTTTCCAATATCAGTCTTTGTTATACCGTACCGGTACCCTATGCCCCAAAGTACAGTATACCGTACAACCTTTTGCCAAGCTTTTTCAAAAATTATTCTGCTGCTAATAAAAACATCAATTGAAATGTTTCGATATTTATTACGATATATATTAATTTACACCTTTTAAATTTATATATAATATTCAACTATATCATTTATTTATTACATACACAGTACGTACTTTAGCAGTCCGATTTCCCCCTTGCTATAGGCAAATTTGATTACCTTCCATTTTACAGTATTAAAGCTATCCTTGCAATTGTTTACGGTATGTATTGTCTGTATTCATTGAGAATACAGGCATTGTACTTGGAACAATAATTCCATGTTAATAATTAGCCTATCGTTTTAATATTTGAAGAGTTATGAAATAAGCCTGCCTACGTAAAATAAAATTAATGCGCATGCGCTACAGAGAGTACCTGGTAATTTATAAAGCGTTCTGCGTTGCTATAGAATTGGATCCATATTATAATCATTAAGTATTTTTTATACAATACTGATTTCAACAGAATGATTTCTACAGAAACAATTGACTCTAAATTTATCAGCTTTGAACACGACGTGCCCGAGGATCTGCCTACAGGGACCTCAAGTTTCTCATTCAACTGATTACCAAGGATTTATGACCGGATATGTAGTACACAGTTAATGCGTCTATGTAGCACCTCTCTGTATAAAGATGTATTGTCTCATAAAAAAATCATTTTTTAAATTAATTTGCTTATTTTAAATCAACATAAAAATTAGTGTATTTTGTGTATGTTAATGCAAAAATGAGCAAGGTAATTTCAAAATTATTGGTCCGCTGACCCAGAGCCTCATTGCTGTTTCTGTTCTTGTTCTTGTTACCAAAACTTTAAAAACTTTAAAAGTGTCCAGAGTCGCCAGTTTTGAACGGACGTGCATGAAACTTTGTACACATAAACTAAAAGTGATTTCCAACAAATATTCATCACCCTTTTTTGAAGTTTGTCCCCAGGGTTCCCCCTAAACCTACAAAACAAAACAGGGGTTTCAAACTTTAAAAGCGTCCAGCGTCGCCAGTTCTGAACGGATGTGCAGGAAATGTTGTACACATAAACTAGAGTTGATTTCCAACAAATGTTCATCGCCCTTTTTTAAGTTGGACCCCAGGATTCCCCCTACACCTACAAAACAAAACAAGGGTTGGTTTCAAACTTTAAAAGCGTCCAACGTCGCCAGTTTTGGCCGGACGTGCATGAAATGTTGTAGACATAAACTAAAGGTGATTTCCAACAAACGTTCATCGCTCTTTTAAAAAAATTTGACCCCAAGGTTCCCCCTACACCTACAAAATGAAACAGGGGTTTCAAACTTTAAAAGAGTCCAGCGTCGCCAGTTTTGAACGGACGTGCAGGAAATTTTGCACACATAAACTAGAGGTGATTTCCAACAAACGTTCATCGCCCTTTTTTAGGTTAGACTCCAGGGTTCCCCCTACACCTACAAAACAAAACAGGGGTTTCAGCAGGGACTATACATTACTGCCTTTTACCACTACCGTAATAGTCACTGATCCCTACTAAAATAGCTGGATTGCTCATCGGCCAATCCTGGTACAGAAAAAAGTGAGGCCTCCGACGCCATGTTGGAGGGCCTAAGTGACGTACCAGTTTAGAAAAGTTTCTTTTGGCATTTGTTTAAATTACAGTTGAAAATAACGATTCTTGCAAAACATTTCAATAATAAATTTAAATTTAACGTAGTAATTTTCTTTTTTCAAACCATCTAACCACTATACGCGACTGTTTAAGCAGTTTTAAAAAGCGCGAGCGAAGTCGCGTTGTTATAGTGATGTCGATCCACTGATTTTTACTATAATATTATAGTAGAGATCAGTGTGTCGATACCTAACAACGCAAATAATTTTGCTTGCGCTTTCCTAAACTGCATAAAAAGACACAGCAAGTAGATAGATAGATGATTTGAAAAAAAAATCATTACGTTAAATTCAAATTTATTATTTAAAAGTTTTGCAAGAATCGTTATTTAATTCGTCGTGACGCAGTGAGTACTCGGCCTTTAAGATATAGCCTACTGAGTTGCTTAACATGTATATGCCTTTATTCAATAAGTGATTAGCTTAAAACTGATAACTGATAACTAGAATCGAAAAACAAATATTCAATTAACGAATATGATGAATGCAATTTCTATAGCTATTACGGTACCTTTCTGCCAATATTCGTAGTAAGTCTATAGACCTGAACATTTGCAATGTGAATTACAGAACTGAAAGTGATAACTTCAGGGGTATTTCAGATGAAAATCTTAATTTCAATTTGTGAGGTTTGTATATTAAATTTGTGGGTGACAGTTTATATTTATGATTTATTTTATGAAAGGAGTACTTGCGATGAGAAACAGGGGCGTACGTCGGTCTTCCCCAATCAAATTGGTAGGTCTCGTTGTGTTCATACTTGAATTAGGCCTATCTATTAAAAATTGTCGGGTTTGTTTTTCATACACGGCCTAGTGTAATTAACGGATAATTACTATGAATTCCTGTGCTACTAAAATAAGGCCTAGGAATGTAACACAGGCTTAACGTAAGTGTCATAAAAAAAAAAACACATGACTGATGTAGTCACATTCTCTTCAACTTCGGAATTATAGTCGAGCGCCCTCAAACAGCAGATAACATAGTTCCAAGTTTCTGATGGTACTGAAACCTCCTTGGATATTTATTTGCCAATCTTTCAAAAACATATTCTCCAGCAATTTCTACATAATAATAATAATAACAGGAAATAACAAATAATAATACTAACAAAATTATGCAATAAATATTAAATAATAAAATTAATAATAGGCCTATAATGATGATGGTAATATTAATAACGATAATGATAATAATGCATATAATAATATATAAATAGTATCATTATTATACATGGGTTGATTCATTTATGTATATACAAATATATTAATGGTATCATAAAAAAAAAAGTTCGAGTGCAATTGATGCTTCTCCTTGTTTGGAGGTTTTTTTTTAATAAATTGAATTGAAATTGAAAAAAAAAATAGAATAAATTGAATTTAAATAATTATAAACCATTAAGATTCAGACACATCGGATTTTTTTTTATGCAAGTAGTTCTTTTTCTCAGGGCAATCGTGGATCATTGAGGAGGCGATAACTAGCATCTATTTTCATACTGATGTATGGAAGAAGTATACAATTCAAGGTATCTTACAATAGACCTATATTTTTGGTCCAATGGTGTTTGAATAATGTTTTGAGGAATTTTTACTTCCTTCTTACCTGAAGAACATCACCGAAATTATGGGGTTTGAAAAAACAAAAACAAAAACCGTCGTGCTGCTGATATTCCGTGAGTGCATCTACTACAACATGTTTTAAAATAACCCATGAAATACGATGCGCCTGCGCATTTATTGTCTTGGAGACGAGGATCACGTGAGTAACTACTAACGGTGACAAATGAGTTAAAACTTGAATTATAAAACCTGCGGTGGTCAAACTCAGTTGAGAGGGAATCGCGTTCACAAACCGTGCACGAAGCAAAGTCAGAATCACGCGTGTTGCGAGTATAGCATATCGAAATTATCAAGGAACGTGTTATAAACAACCAGTGTCAATTTGTTCCGTGTTAAACCGAGTGTCATAACGCAGTATGATCTGTGAATGGACGTGGTATATCATGTTAAAGCTTTTTGGATAAATGAGTGAGCAGATAATTATTGCAACAACGGTTAGATGGAATAATATGAGCTGTTGTGTTTTGAACAAAGGTAGGTTAATGCGGGACTGCTACCAATTATGCGATGTAATGTGTATACACGGCAAGTAAGTATATAGCCGTTGTTTATCATCTTTATTATTATGGTTTTTCTAATAATCGTAGCCCATGGTTGCGCGACGGCGGTTCTATTTAATGCTCTTGAAGAATTTGTTGTCAAATTAAACTGTCGCGTTGAAAATAAACGGTGGAGAAACAAGCGTGGCTTCTGCTAATTTTCTAATTTCAGTCAATACTTACTCTTGAGATAGACCGGCTTACACGCGTTTCTAGATTGGTAATTATGTAGGGCTGAGTAACCTTAGAGTTAACACACTTGAAGAGAATTTGAAAATTGAGTTAGCTGTCGTACCTAATGTATTGCAAATCGCTCAAAATAATCGACATATTTATTATAAAAATTTCCCTTGAAAATTTGCACAAGCTAACAACCAGAGAAACCCACAAGCCCCAGTGTTCAAGATAGTAGCTATAGCTTGGTGAATAAGAAGCCATTTAAACCCAGGTAGTTGGGTCAAATCCTCCCAAAATCATTGTATTTTTTTTTTAAATAAAAGAGCCATAAGGCATTAGCTTATCAAACTGGAGTTGAAGGAAAAAAAGTTGATATAATGAAAAGGTTCCCAGCCATTATAATGAATAAACAAAAAAAAACATATTTGTTTTTGACGTAGAAATTTAAGAATGATCAGACCACAAACATGGGGGAAAGAGTTTTTGTATCTCTACCCGGCATCATCATCCTTATATTGATTCAGCCGTCTAGACATGCAGATTTTATAAACTTTATATACCGGTATCTCAATGTGCTGGTTAGGCTATTCATAAGTCTGTGGCGAAACATACTAGGCTATCTTAATTATCAATGTAGGGCATGTCGTTTACCCATCGTTTTCTGTCATTTTGTCTATGGCCTATTATATTGTTATTATATAGTCTATTATGTTATATTCACAATGCTAATCAGCAAACCTAATTTGAATATTGGCCTATATATATATATGTATATATTTATAGCCTATATACACGTTTAGCGTATTGAATATTAGACAATTCACTGAAGACAAAAGCATACGTTACGCTCCAGAAATATTCTTTATACCTAGTATATTGTAAGTCGAACAATTTGATTTGGCAATAAAACATTAGCTTTCCTTTTTCTTGATACCCGGCAGTTAAAATTGATTGATGAATTAACATCGAATTACAAGGTTTTCCGCAATAATAAACGCGTCATCTACTACTCAGATCAAAGCCTTCCGGATATAGGCCATGTAGTATCTGTGACAACAATGTTGAAAGCTATGGTCTGCAGCTCCTCCGTTCAGGTATTTATAGCCTGCAGTGTCCTACCCTAGCTATATAAATACGGTTGATTATTCCCCGAAATAATTCGGACTTTATTAGCGCGTTCTATGTTGACGTCAACGTCTTGGAAAAAAAGAGATACTGAACGACAGACCGAAGACAAGTGAAAATGGCTCCCATTCCAGGTGGGTGCTGGGGGGGGGGGGAGTGGGCACATTTAAGGCGGTATTTAATATTACGTCTTTTTTATCGAAAAGAAGTGTGATAGACTTTAAAGTGGGAGTATGTAGGTGAAATAGGTTTACCGTTGTACCGTATCATACGGTAACCTTTCGATTAAATGGTAGGGTTCAAAACGTCATCTTAATCGGTATACCCAACGTCCCTATGGTAGACCTAAGCACGAATCGGTATATGGTTCAACCAAAAATTTTTAGGAAACCAACGTATAGGCCTAAGCCTACCGACTTGTTGAATACACGTGTAAAGTAGTAAATGTGGCCTGGCGTTTTGATAAATTTGACTAATTTACCATAAGGCTTACATGGGTGTGATGTCATCATCATCATGTCATAGGGCAAATCACACAAACTTTGTCACATAAAACTTAATTAGATCTGCCCACTCTGAGTACAAACGTCATGTCATTAGCACTACTACTATACTTCACCATGATCGTACGCAGATTTTTTTCTTTTTGTTTGTTGCTTTAATTAGATACACGTGTATAATTACATCTTCTCATCGGTCTAACGCACACACGCGTGTCTGTATTGTCGATATATTGACCATTATTAAAGTACCAAAATCGTCATGTATTCTTACCCAAAAGGATTGCGTACCACAGCTTGTCTCTTTATATAAGTTGTAAATCTACCTTATTGAGCTGTAGAGCGAGTCGTGTTAACCCTTCACACTACAAACTATTTGCATACGGTTTGGTTGATTAAATTTATAGGCCTACATGTAATGAAACATTTTCCGACACATGATTAGACATTTAGATTAGTGGGGTTACAGTTTTTCTAGGCTAGGTTTACTATTAACATGGATGGAGTATAACTCCATGCTCTGAAAACGGCCCAGTTCAATGTTCAAGAATGATGGAGCAAGTCAAACCGTCAGGCCACGGAATTGTATTTATGTAGCTACAAACGGTACGGTTTGACTATAAAACGTTAAACTTTCCTCCTTTCAACAAATAAGTTTAAGAACATTCAATACACCTGGAGTGCTGTCACAAATTAATGTAGCTTGACGTACAGGTATTTTGTCGTGCGAAATACACTCTAAGGCGAGTTCACACTGAGGAAATTTAGACGCGTTTTGAAGCAAACAAAAACGCACAAAAACCCGTTACGCCTTCGCAAGTCACTTGAAATAATTAAACGCAAACGCATTAAAACGTTTACTGACGCATATGGACAGCTAAACGTTTATTGAAGAGGCAATGAGGAAATAGGACAATTTATACAGTCTAAAAAACCAATGAAATCAATAACCATTATACTACTTAGTTATGAAAATATCATACTGTATACATACTATCAATAAAAAAGTCAACATAATAAAATATAGTGAATGTAATAAGCAGAATAATATAAACCATTAAAGCCCCCGCCCACCTCCCACAACAACAATAGCAAATACTGCTAATATAATCATAAAAATGAGGTAAATCAGAAGCTATTTTTAAAGATGTAGTGTCTATAGTTTCAATAGATTATTTTTTTAGAAAAAGTGTCTAGAGTCTAGAGTTGGTACAGAAATACTAGTATTGCAACAAAATACTATATTAAGATTCAAAACAAGTGAGCGTAAAGCATTAAAATTCAATACGTGGGATAGTATTTTCCCTCGGGCAAAACGCCGTTCACAGTTAAAAACTCCTCTCTGCAAATGTTTCATAACTTTATATGCAGTGAAAAATGACAAAATTGTTCTATATACACGCTTTCACTATCGTTTTGTTCCATTTAAATGCATTTATGTTTTGTGTTTGATTTAGTACTGGCGTTTCAGTGTTCTGAAGCTAGAATGGAATTAACCTTCATCGCATAAATATTTTCCGAGACTTTAATGCTTGTCAAATGAGCATTTTTCACACTTTCATGTTCAAATGGGACTAGGTTTTGAATGTTGATAAATATAAAAATGAATGCGTGGTACAATTAAAGCACACCTGTTCTTTAGGAAACATGATAATTTATCACGTTAAAATTGATTCCATCTAAATGTATAACCAATTCCAAAGTACTCATTAGATCACAAACGGGATAATGATGACGATTTTGTTACATGGATGATCTATTTCAGTGATTCCAAATCAAATGAAAAAAAATGCATTAAGTGAAAGGAAATGTTACTATATAGCGTCCTCGTACGTGCCTTTATAGGGTAGAGTGGTAAAACGTTGGACATATTGTGATCAGCGGCACTTCTAATAAAATATTAAAATATATAAAGGCAAAAAAAAAGGCATCATTATCATCATTATCATCATCAATGTTTATAGCCCTATTTATATTATATAATAATATTGTTGTCATTATCGTTACCATCATTACACTATTATTATTATTAATATTAATATTATTATTATTATTACAGGTATTATTATTAGGCTTATTACAATTATAATTACGGTATTATATTATTATTATTATTATTACTATTATTTATGATTCATATTATTGTGATAACAATAATAATAATAGTGTAATAATGATAACGATAATGATAATAACAATATTATATAATATAAATATAAATTTGTATTATTATTATTATTACTATTATTATTCTTATTATTATTATTATTATTATTATTATTGTTATTATTAATGGTTAAACATACAATTAATACATAGACCTATCACTTACGCATTAATTATCTATGGCCATAATGATAACATTATTATATAATATAGATATAAATTTGTATTATTATTATTATTATTATTATTATTATTATTATTATTATTATTGGTTAAAAATACAATTGAATGCATAGACCTATTACTTACGCAGTAATTGTGTATGCGTTTACATATTAGCCAACAGATATGTGTTCAGTCATAGAGCTGATTTAACAGTGTATTAATATGACGCTAAATAATTTTACATTCTCATTACATAAGTCATGTGTGCAGTCACCATTATCCCTGTAGCATCAATGATCGAATCTCCCACAAACTACGTCATCTGGTATCCAGGCCTCAATGCCAAGGCCTACTTGTTTTGCAGCCTATATTGCATTAAGAGCCATCAGAAGCCCGGAAATCTCGCGCCAAATGTTTTTGTAATGTAGGCTACGTCACTCTTAATTTTGAATTGAAGTGATTTGATTTTCCAAAGTATGTTATCACGCCAAATTGGATGATTTCTCTTATTTACCCGGATACTATGGTACTGTATCAATCGGCTGTTTCTTTATACCGTCGTTTCTCCCAAATGCCGCGGATTTGAGCTCATTCATCACCGTATATATCCTTAAGGGTAGGAAGCAATTAACAATTTGTTTATATTTTTTTTTTCAATTGTCACTTGGAATGACATTCAATCTATTTTGCTAGGTAATTGAGAAGTTATCACGGTACAATTTATCTCGCAGTGTTTTCTCCTGTGCGGCAGCAGAAACGCTGATCGTTTTTGTCACGTGATGGGATCATTTATTATTTTCCTAAATGCTACAATATATTATAGCCGTTCGTGCGCCTGCCATCCTGTCACTATCTCTTCATGAAAATATTATGTTTGTTGCTTATAAATGTGCCATTCTTTATTTTGTTGTAGAACTCTATTATTTCAATCGAACTAACAGGTTATTCTGTCTTAGTTATCCAAGAACGTCAAAAAACAGCTATATCGACAAGCATATGCATAATTCTGATGATAGTTTATGTAATTCAAGAATGGCTGTTCTCATCAAAGTGTAGCTGTTGAAAGAACATGTGAATGGCTTTAGGCTCCCGAATCGAGGGCTCAGCCTCTTGGCTACGGTCGCACTCAGTTACTGGTCGTTTTGTTGTCCTTAGGCCACGCATGTTACGTTGTCTCCATCCAGACGGGTTTACTGGGTACCTGGTAAAGTACAGTTCGAATGTCAGTGCGTTTATGAGGCCTGTCTACATAACTCATTTGGAACACTCCCACATGGAGATGAGGAGTAGCCAAACACTTACCCTAATTGCAAATCACTCGTCTTTTTGAACGGGCGAACTGTGTGTTGGTTCTTTTATGTCTTCAACACTTCGATGATGATGCCTGACTATCCAGCGTAGTGTGTACGTTCCCTGTCATCAGGTATTAGCAACAATTCATTAGACTTTAATGAGAATCACTTACACTTCTTCGTGCTAAATGTGCCAACCGAATTTAAGCGCTGTTACATGATAAAGCGCTATCCATCTCATTCCAACACCATATGGGAAAATATGTGCGCGGAAAATGGTGTTGCGGTTAAATTATTTATACGCAGCGCCACTCTGTCAGTATTAGCGAAAGACGTGTAACATTACGTGTAAACACGCATAACAACATTATAACGCGAGGCAACTGATGTTATACGCCAGTGTTTTCTTGATGATAGGCCAAATTAGTTTCTGTCTATAGAGGGCCTACAATAAGGCCTATCCGTTGTAGGGCTTATTTTGAACTCCTCCACAGCCAAACTGTAGATATATCTCAGTGCTCAGCGTTATATCCTTGTTGATATACGCCGCAATTTTTTAATTGGTACGTGCATTGTCGCACCACATCGTTTGTTGCGTCACTATTGAAATGAAAAGATAATAAACCTAATTACAAGGTGACGAAACTTTATTTACCCATGGGTCTAGACTAATTCCGAACCCGTAGCTCTTTCATGAGCTAAATAATTCTAAGCCAAATTCAACCACCTATACCTGATGGAAATGTTCCATTCTATCATTCATTGGCTGTTAGAGCGCGTAGTCATACATGCGCGATTGCTGTTAAAATATCAGCTCTTCAAATCAGTCTGACACGTCTGGTCTACTTTGCACTAACTGAATATAAGTGCCTCATTTTACCCACCAGCGGTTTAAGCAGTAGCGATTCAATTATTATAGGACTTTGTACGTAATTAAGTAGAGATTTTGCATACTAGTCCAATAGAAAATGACACATAATGTATTATTTGTTGATTGTAGTTGATATCCTATTAAACTATTGCTGTTCATGAAGTCAAATTATTTCACTCTACTCAATCTGTGTATTTGATAATCAATTGTCTGAATTTACTGTACGCGACTAATATAGGCCTATGTCTTCGCATGAAATTGTCGCTTAAATATACGATGAGATTCGTCTTAATTCTCTTTTGCAGCAAACGAACATTAAACATTTCACATTTAAAAGCAAACAACGTGTAGCATAGCCATAATTGACTATCAATGCTCTACAATTAGTATCATGGCCCTACTGTAGAAGCCTAGGCCCTACGACCATTATGCAATATTTTCATATAGAAATATTACAAGTCTATTTGGAACGTTGCAAAATGAATCAGATTCAGCGATATTATGTGAAGAGCGTTAATCGATCGCACCTGACGTGACCCTCACAACATATAACATTATCCGCATCTCTAAAGAAATCCGATACCACCAATAACCAACCCTTACGAGGCAGTTACAAAAATGCTTGCCCACACGTTAACGTATCATCTGTCAATTTAGTATTGCAGACTAGCAGTAAGGCCAAACATCACCTGTAATTTCTCAGTAAGCGGCCTCCTCATGTAAATCCGGGTTCTTTTTCCAGTCAGCCGTCATTGCTGGTTGAACCATGGTTGAACATAATACGATAATACCACGTCACTAATTGGTGACACTAATTGGCATTATGTCATAAACGAATAGCATAGAACTCAATTTCACCATATAATAAAGGAAAATTGATCTATAAAACGCACGCATGTGTGTGTATGTACATATTTTTTAGTCAAATAAAACTACTGTCTCTTATACACATCTAGATGTGTATAAGAGACAGCACTAGGCCTATATATATTCTATATACACAAGCCCACTTTATTTACTGTCATTTCCTAGAAATAATTTGTTACCTACAGTACCGGTATTTTATATACCGGTACGCATTATAGACTCGGTTTGATTTCCTACTGCTGACTAAAATTGAAAAAATCATGTCTATCACAAATTTCTGCATTATTCTTAGAGTTGACAACCAGAGTGACGAAGCAATGCAGATTTGTGTATTAGTACAAGAATGCCGCCGTAAGAAGAGTGCCCCCTAAATGCCTAGTATTACACCCATAAATAACGCTAAATATTACTTTAAAATAATTTTCTTCCCATCCTAGCCATAGGAAGAGGCCAACTACAGTAACTAATTTAAATATGAAGTACCGGTACACTTCTGTGTATAATATATGAATCGAATTCGTGTTCGTTTTAAGGCGGGACTCTCGAGAGTACACCGAGCTGCTTGAAACTTTCATATTAGATTGAGGGCGCAATCGAAAATGATATCTGGGCATTGGATGAATATAATACCATGCGACAACCAACATTTAGAGTACACATACGATACAACTTCGAATGCACTTAACAGGAGTTAGTGCTCTAGTACTCTTATAATAAGTGTATGGCATTAGTCGACCTTGAAATTGAATCAATAGGCTAATTGATGTTCTAGTATCGATCTGTTTACTTAGTTTATTAATTTAGTATTTTCATAATCTACATTTCTAATTAAAGAATTGTTATTATTTTACATCATCGACGGTTGGCTAGGCAATCCGAAGAATTTGAAGAGTAAATGTATACTGCACAACTGTATGTTTAGATTCCGTTTAAAGGAGTTATTTCATCAAGTGCTATCATCCATCAGATAAGCCCACGCTACGTGTGTGTGAATTAAGATCATACGATAGTTATGCCACTTCGTATTAATAAAATAATTTTAATGACATACGTTTTACACCGCACATACGTCAACGTTGATTGCAATTTTTTTATCAGACAGATGAACAGTCAAATTCAATGTTGTTAAACCTATCAAAACCAATGTCTTGGTTTATGAAAGTTGTCGTATTCGCATAAAAGTGAATACAGCCGAGGATCACGGGGCAATCGTGGAAAACTGCATATAAACATGCAACATATATTCAATTACAAAAGAATCAAACGACAACTTAGTAGGCAATCCATATGTATTCTACCAATATTAACAATAAGTGTAAAAAGGTACAATAACTGCTGTGTCATAATAGATGCCTCTTAAACACCGTGATATTGATTATCATAGATCAATGTACTTGCTGTCAGTATACTACAGCATGCAACAATTTTTTTTAAAAATCTAGCACGCGGGCAATGCGGACTGATTTTCCCCCGCCCATCGCCCGCAGTTTGTCCGCGGGTACTGCGTTCTACTAAGTGCAATGCCCGTGATTAATTGTATATAGGCCTATATCCTTTGAACGCTCTTGCAAATGCTATAACCGTCTAAACATTGTTCTCTAGCTCGCAAACTTACCGGTATGTCATTTCGATTTCTCTTTTATATTTCGATGCCTGTTAACAATTTTAAAATGCTAAGTTTTGTGTTACGTTTGTGTAAAGTCCTAATCATCCGCGCTTGCCAATTGTTGCGTGTGCGTAATCGTCGCTGCATGAAAATGCCACTTTAACAGTTAAACGTGTATAGTGTTTAGCGTACACCCGTGGCTACCACTAGTTTAGAGATTTAACTGGGCTAAGCTGTCTTCCAGCTGTGTTGACATCGAACTTTCTTCAATGAACACCGTCACTCGGAAGGTCGTAATGAGAATAAAGTCACCGGCTTATCCTACGCTTCTAAATTGTAATGGAGTTGCTATGAATTCAGCTTATCATCAACCTTTACGCTTTTTGCCGCAGGTCAGCGCAGCTTACATAAAATTCGAATTTAAATTCAAATTCTTAGTCAATGATTCGATTTTATTAACGGGTAATTGACATCAATATCAAAAAGATGGTTTAAGTATGTTTAATATGGTAATAGTATGGATGTTTGCGGTGAAGAAAGAAAACTATGTTTATAAATGTATTTAAAGGAAAAATATTTTTATATGATGTGATGAAAATTATTATTGAGAGTGCATCGTTTTATTCAGTGTCTGAAATTGATACATCTCGATCTAAAGTTCTGTTCACACTATCATAATTTTAAGTGACACATTTATGTGATGCGCGCCCAAATATGGACATTTATTTGTCACTTAAAATGTCATAGTGTGGACAGAGCTTTAAGATTGTTTGTGACTTCTTATTGATCTCAAAATTAACGGTGGGGGATCGTTCAGGATTGTTAAAAAAAGTATCATGTAGTGGACATTTTTGCATTTTAATTGTATTCTGATGGTTTCTCTGATTATTTTGAATGTATATTTTTCCATTCTGTTCTGTGAAATAGATTGACTTTAAATACGGTAACCTTCAATGCAGTAAAGGCTTGACCTCATGTTCAGCCATAGAGCAACTGATTGGATTGTCTTGGGTTCGAATCCTGGGGATGATTTTTATTTTTCTTAAAGAACTGTTTATCAGATAAAATTAAACCCAATACTTTTATTGTGTGTATTTTTAATTTGTTAGTCTCCAATTGTAGCGAGTACATTTTTTTCTCTCACAAACACATGCATACCGTTTCTGTAATGTATTCGTAGACCTTTAAACTGACTGATTATCAGTTAAGGGATTGACGGATATAAGAAGAAATGTTTCGATCTCAATTTATCTTCTTTAAGCAATTCAATGATTGCATATACTTATTTGAATTGTTTCCTCAATGCCAGAGGCTAGGCCTAAGAATCAAGTAGTGTTTAGTAATAATATGCATGGTTCAACATTAATTGGAGACATCGACCGATGGATTCCATGTGGACTTGATATACTCGCAGCAATGTCTACATTAAGTGTGCTACCTGACAAACTATACAACAAAATGTGTCTGTCAATAATTACTGGTGCGACAGAGTGAGTCAAATACTCAAACCGCTAACCATGCTTAAACAAAATTACCAGAATTCGATTCGACTTCCCCAATCGATTACACAGCGTCCCTCGCGTCTTCCAGAAAGTAATTTTCCCAAAGAATATGCACACTGAAAAAATGTACATAACCCATTTTAATTTTAAACGCAGTGAGGCACCATAGTTAAAAAAAATCATGATACTATCACTCTAGAGAGTACTAAGAATTACAGCGGTTTTACATCCCTGTCTAGTTGTAAGAAGCATAAAACATTATTTTTTTTATAATCAGGATTGGCAAACCTATCAGTCTTCAAACAGCGAGGTATCATAGACATCGGTAACGCGTAACTTATCTCCGACACATGTACTGCATGAAACTAATTAGAAAGAACAAACAGAAACTGGAAATGTTGCTTTCCAAGATCTACTAAACTACTAGAAAAGAGGAGAATTGAGAGAGAAAAGTTAACCATTTGCTTCCAATTTTTGTTAATTTCGTCGAGATAGAGCGGCCATTAATCATAATAGCGACCAAAAGACGCTTGTGGTTGTTCGTGATAACTCTGAGACAGTAATAATGTGATTCTCGTCGTGCTATTTTCTGCATTCTCGTTGGTAACTTATTTCCATTTCACTCGTTTTTATTACTAATATATGGTAGATTAATACTTGCAGTGATATTTTCCTTGAAAATTTGATGCATAGATAAAATATGCTAATCAAGTTTGGGCATCCATTCGAAAAAGGATATCATTGCCATTGAAAATGTATTAACGTAGAACAACCCACAAATAACGGGATTAAAAAAAACTTTTGAAGAAAGGTTAATCCCACTCAAACTTCCTTCACTAACTTACCGCCGTATCAGAGGAGATATGATAAAACTGTTCAAGATTTTAACTGGTAAATATGACTCAAAGCTGTGACAACTATAGGCCTACGTTGTCTGAGCTCAAAGGTAACTGATTTCATCAATTTCAAAAGAAGTGGAACTAGAAGCCATCAACATAAAATAATTAAAGTTCATACAAGACTGGATATCAGGAAATTTTCATTTATACAAAGAAGCGTTAATTGTTGAAACAATCTCCCTGCCGCAGTTGTTGATGTTCCAAACGTATAGCGACTTTTGAACGTCATTTGGATAACTTTTGGAAGGACCAGCCAATGAAATACGATTATCTGTAAACGCTGAAGTAAAGTTACGCATGTGAACTCAAGAGCAATATTTTGATGATGCTGCTGCTGTTACTCTACAATTGTTGCCCGTTGTTGTTGATGCTATACTATTGCTGCTGCTGCTATTATTACTGCTGCAGGTATAGTACTGCTGCTACTGCGACTGCTGCTGTCACTATCACTGCTGCAGCTGCACTACTACTACTACTACTACTGCTGCTGCTGCTCATAGCTGCTGGAGCCACTATATTGCTGCTGCTACTGCTACTGCTGCCGTTAATCTACTGCTGCGGCTACTCTACTGCTGCTGCCCATTGCTCAGTTATACTACGGTATTGCCACTGGAGCTATACTATTATTGCTGCTACTACATTGCTAAAGCTACTACTGTACTACTGCAACAACTATACTGCTGCTACTGCCGGTGTTACTGTTGCTGCTGTCACTTTCTTTTACTGTTGCTCATTGCTGCTGGAGCTACTGTTACTGGAGCTACAACTACTACTGCTGCTCCTTCTAATACAACTTCTAGTGCTAGTGCTGTTGATAATACTACTTCTGCTGTTGTTGTTGTTGTTGTTGGTGGTGGTGATCGTGATGCTACGTCATAAAACCTAAAGGTTTAATTGATTTTTCAACAAAGACATGCAGTTATTAAAACTCATTATTATAAGATAAATAAAAAGTTTATTAAACTGGCGATTCATCACCAATGCATTATGTTGTTGTCTCCCATGCTACTTTTCAGAATATTCAGTACAGTATAATGTGTTTAATCCACAGCCATTGATAGCTGCATTGTATCCCCATTGTATAAACACTGCATAATTTTTTTCATTATTTTCTGTATTACTTTTTAATATTGATTATCGTATTTTTTGTAATTTTTTTTGCCATTATTGCTTGACAATCTGATTGAATTTAGATAAAACACAACATGAAATGGATTACGTTACTAGACTGCCAACTCTCACTATACTTCCCATATGATAAAGCGATATTATTGGTCAGTTGTGTTTGCATATGTTAAACAAAGGATCTTTTTTCGTGACGAAGTAGATGTCCAACACGCTGGACTTACGTTTCCATCAACCGTAAGCCGCATCGACGGTAGTTCCTAGTAATTTATTAAAACCGTCATATACAGATGAAGTGTCTCGATTTTGATAAAATTTCAGATGAGTAAAACAGTGTTTTATTTATTTTACAGGAAATGCAATAATGACGACGAGCGAAAGAGTGAGAGGACAGCGGTTACCGGTCTAAAGTAAGCGCATTTCATCAGACGTACATCCATCAATAACGCTCATGAAACGCGTTCAGATTGGTACGCGGCTGTGATATGTAAACGCTAGGCTGGTTCTAACGTTAACTACACTCGTTTGGTATTTACTTCACGTAGATTTTTGTTTCAATTATCGATGTGCTATTATCAAGTTGAAGAACATATGGAATTTACACCACAATACCACAACAATGTAATATTAGTAGGCCTGTCTTACAGTTAATTTCAATGGAACATCTAAACTCAAGTTTTTGACAATCAAATAAAACAATCTGCTTTTTATATGTAAAATACATACATATATATATATATATATAGGCCTATATATATTTATTTTTTATCATCGTCAAAGACTAAAAGCAACGTCAATAATGTCTTCGTATAAGTATAATGGCACTAAAGATCCTCAAAACGACGATGTCCCATCTTACCAAATAATATTACCAGCTATTGCGGTGACCATAGTAATAATCGCTATAATATTTGGAAACTCATTGGTCTGCATTGCTATCTGGAAGGTTCGTTCATTGAAAAGCATTCAGAACTGGTTTTTATTCTCCCTTGCAGTCAGTGATCTAATGGTGGGAGTCCTAATCATGCCATTTGGTATTGTCAATAAGCTTCTTGGTTACTGGTTATTTGGTAGCTTATGGTGCCAAATATGGAAATGCCTGGACGTCAACGCGTGTTCAGCTTCAATTTTAAATCTTTGCTTAATCAGCGTTGACCGCTACTTTTCAATCATCAAAGCAGTGAAGTACAATCACTGGAGAAATGCGTTCCGAGCAAAAGTTATGATCGCATCTGTGTGGATACTATCTGCGTTAATTTCATTACCACCTCTGTTCGGATGGCAAGGAGACAACGATGGTGGTGAAAGAATATGCTCGTTGAGTGACAATAACGCCTACATTATCTACTCTACTATGTGTTCATTTTTCATACCTGCGTTTATCATGGTTTACATATATATTCGTATCTGGTTTGCTGCTAAGAAACACGCCAGAACATCAATTCGAAAGTCATCAGAGAAAGTAAAGAAGAAGAAAAAGGGGAAGTACGAATTGACAACTAATGTAGACAACACTTGTGTCGAAAACTTGGAGCCAAGTGGTGGCTCAGATGAAGCCGAACCTCCTTCATCACCTCAGGAGTCTTCGCAAAATGACAATGAGAAGGACAGTGGCCAGAAACAACCAGACTCCTCTCCCAAATGGGAATGGCACAAGCATGAAGAAGAAACCCCCGTCCTGAACAATGCAAATAAACAGAAAGAGACTAAGGCTATTGGTGACGATAAAACTGCCCTAGTTGTGACAAAGGATAAAAACGGTGTAGCAAGAGAAAACGGCAAACTCCTCGCTAAAGAGACAGAAAATGAGCGTCAAAAGAGGAAGCTAGCGCAGGCAAGAGAACGGCGAGCTACACTTGTTTTAGGAATAATAATGGGTGGTTTTATTTTATCTTGGTATCCATTCTTCCAACTATACTTCATCACGGCCATTTGTGATAAATGTCGGTTTCCGGATTTGCTATTCTTATTTTTCGAGTGGATCGGTTACTGTAACAGTGCAATAAATCCGCTTATTTATACATTTTTTAACCGTGACTTTCGAAAGGCTTTTAAGAAATTGCTTGGCTGTGGCCGTTGATTTTTCCACCGCTGTTTATCATATATATATATATATATATATATATACTGTCTCTTATACACAGATGACAGACTTGTATGTGGATTTCAGATTTAGTTAGGCCTATATGTCTATATTTAATTTTTAATTTTAAGACTGCAAACGATATGGATGCATATTTTCATGAAAATGTTCAATCAATCAATCAATCAATTCATGAGACACATTTATGTATCTGTCGAAACATTCTGTCATTATTAACCTGGTACAAAGGATTCTATTAATCGCTTGCAGCCAGATACCTGCTATTTTTGTTAACGTGGGAGTGTGATCAATAAGTACTAGGAAACGCATGCGAAGATGATGATGCCGTGAATAATGGCATTGTCTTCATTATATCTTCTCTATGTCTTTCAATGTAAACATAAAAATATGTGTGCACAGAACAAGGTGTAATTTTCAGCTGAATATTGTATATATTAAGAAGCATAACGCAACACACGTACACAACCATACAATCCCTTACACATACGCCTCACCACACGATCATGACTTGAGACATATGGTAGTTGTCTCAAACCACATAATTATTATATCATTTAATTAAATCACGCGAGATACGCATTCACACTATGACATGTGAGAACATAATGCGACCCGCTTATGGGCAAGGCGGACACTTGCCTGATATTTACACTACAACTCGCAGTCGTCATGTTTGTTATTAAAACAAGCTCAAGTAGAAGGTGTACTAATTCCAAGCTGGTTAGCGTGTCTTTATTAACATTGGTGAGGGACTAAGCTACTTCACGATAGGCCTACCAGACGCTATACCGATACACAGATAAGTACGATCCTCTTCAAGAAATCTGTTTGCACTCTTGACCGAATTGAAATAATTAGACCACGGAGGTATAAAATAGATTAGATAAATAGGCCATGTTAGAACAGGAATTTTGTCCGAACTGGGTTTTCGTCATTATTTATGTAGTGACTTGTTTTTGTTGGAGAATTTAGTAAAGCATGATTGCTGTTAAAAATTTAATTAACCTACCCCTAAAACAATGTCAACAAAATGTCATGTTACTAATCGTTGACAGCAGATTTCCGAAGGGGAAGAGGGTCGAGAGACAACACTAATCTGGGGATTTTTTTTTGTTTTCTAGACGCCCGGAAATAATTTATTTTCTTTCTTTCTTTGTTTTAATTTCCAAAAATGGGGAGGGGGCCTGCCCCCTGAAATCCGCCCCTGGATGAAGACATTATGATAAATAAAAACTGCTGTTGCGACTTTCTCATTCACTGTGTGCTACCATAACTCCTATATTGCGAGGGCGTCAGTTGTATGGGGGCGTTTTGGCTGGATACAAATACTATGTGATATCAACAGGCCGCTGTGGTCTAGTGGGGTGACACTCAACGTGATAGCGAGAGGTCACTTGTTCTGTTCCCACCGGAAGACCTTTTTCTATACACCTCAGGGAATTTTTGTTGAAAGGATGTTTGATGCGATCAAATAAATAAATTTGTTATTTTACATCACATTTTGGGTCTGTTGCAACATGACATATCCTGATTATCAACATTATACACTGCAATAAACTTGTTAAAATTTTACTTCGTTACTTACATCATCGCAATTTCATCTTCGAAAACAAGTAAGTCATATATGATTGTGTACAGCAAATTGATTTTGTTGTTGATTTGATTCCACCTACTGTGTAATGTCACACCAATGTCGGAACGCTAATGCGAATCAATCGATCACCACGCCCGATTACTTAATTATGTCATAAATCGTTCCGAATTGTTTTTGGTGTCTGGGTATCATGAGCATTACGAATATCAGAAATCGAATTAACTCGATTCATTTTTCTAATCGACTTACAAGTTTGTTAATAGATTATTGTTATTGATGGACAGGTAAATCAGAAACATCCCTCACTGAATAAATGTTATTATTGTAAGTCACGTGACTAATTCTGTCGCAAGTTTCATTCGATAGTATGCTCATCCAATTGTGCTTTAGCACCTAAATCTCTCGAGATGATTAGTTTATGTTGCATCCTATAGGTCTACGTTGAAGAATCTAATGGTACGGTATCACAAAACAAAACTGTCAAACTTATCACCCAGAATTCACCATACATGGTATTTAGAATCGGTTGCATTTCTATAAGTATTTAAGAGGGAGGAGTGCTGATGCTGGGGAAGGCGCGATGGTCAGTGAGCGAATTTAAGTGACAAAAAAAATAGGTGGTTATTAACTACTTGAATTAAGCAAATTTTTAGTTGGGGTATGGAGCGAGCTTTTATGTGGTGGGGGCGTACGCCTCACCAATCCCTATAAAGTAGGCCTAGATACGCCACTGCCCAAAATACGCCCCAAACACGCCCCAACCCGCACAGCCATAATCGAAACTCACTGTCATCTTCATATCTACGATTTCTCATTACACTTAATCCATAATTTTTTGCAAATTTCTCAACCCGTTCTCCTATAACAGTGCATTTTACAAATGCAATTTCTCTCAATCATCTTCGACTTTTCTATAGTCATCACTTAATGAAATCGTCTTATGTTCGCCGTTGTAATACTAGTATATATTTGCGTCGGCTCCCTTGCCGCAACTGAACACGCATCAAAGAACAGGGTAGGCTTAATTGTTCAGGAAAATTAATGAATAAGAGAACAATTTTGGAAAATATATAGTAAAAGTGTAGAAATAAAGAGAGATGTACAGTACATATATATTGTAATATAAATCGTAATCGAATTTTTCAAAGCAGTCCGTTTGGTGGAAGAAATGTTGCCTTGTGAGCCTCTGGTTGGTAATCTCTAACTGTAAAGTTATGCCGGGCTAGATCTTTAAATATGTTTATATATATATATATATATATATATATGTATGTATATATATATATATATATCCAAGTATGTATAAGAGACAGACATATGTGTATATACATATCCAGTGCAGCAATGATGGATGTATAGGTGTTACAACAAATGCTATATATGTATAAGGCAATATACAATATATAGGCCAATATATATATTTATAAAGTTAATAATATCTAAGTCTATAGGCTAAGGATTTTTTTTATATGTATTTGATAAGATGAAGGAATGATATGATGATATATTATATAAACCTAATTACAATAAATACATAAAATAGGCTATTGCGATTCAAATAATATAGACATTCTCAGGCCCCTATTCATAAATTTTGCTTTGACCTTCCCCTGTGTGCAAGCAATTACTCTTGAGCTCATTTCATTTTCATTATTTTTGCACCTGTCTTAGGCAAAGGCTTGTTTCAAAATGCCGAATGTGTACGGTACGGGTGGAGGCATAGGGCCCAGTTCCAAGGATACAAGGGGGCGGTGTATTGTTAGGCCTATAGTATAATGTATTAATATTATAAGGCTGACCGTATCATGTTTAACCTTTAACGATGGAAATCCACCAACAAATAATATGCGCGCGTGAATTCTATGGGTCTTTTGTATATTTGTGTAATATGCTCAAGGTTAAAGCAAGCAGTATGTCTTTCATAGTACTATCTTCTTCTTTAATTAACTTTGTCAAGGTCGCAGGGTAATTAGCCATTGAAGATGACTGAAGGGACTGGTTTTGGAATCATTTGTAACACTGGTAATGAGGAAAGCCTCCATGGTAATTGCAGTTTACTATAGAAAATATACGGTGCCATCGGGCACTTTAGACTCTTCTTATGCCTACCGTGTGGATTGAAATCGTTGTAAATCCATGTTTTATAAATCCCAAGATTAAAGGTATCAGTGTTGTGAGTCGTAGATGATTGAGGAAATATCAATTATTTGCGCTGTGAACTCGAATATGAAAAATGACCGGCTATATTATTGATAGTAGGCCCTACCGTATATAATTTGAAGGGTTTTTCATATCAAAGGATATTTAGAACTGATATTATTATTATGCGAAAGACAGGCTTTGAAACGTATTTTATAAGCCTGCATTAAATCGACAGCTGTCTAAAGAACTCGTAGGCAATGCCCCTATTTTTGTTTCCATAGGCCTTATATGTGGCATAACAAGAGTCGTGTATAGTACGGCCTGGTTGTACTTTGTATGATATGACAGCAACTCCGAGCAAGTATTGTATTAACCCCTTCTGCTGTGATACATTTGTCTGAAACTCTGGTATATAGGCCTATATATTTTCCTTTCATTATGTCTGCAGTTGTCCGAAAATCTAATATTGTAGGCCTATGTAATTTTATGTTAATTATGTGACGATGTGGAAAGTGGACCCTTTGGAAACCACTATACAATCGTAATAGACATATTGTTAGCTGGGAAAGCGGAAATGCCGACTTGAAAGACTTCTGGCTTGTATGATCTCCGATACTCTGGAGAACATTGTAAATATATCTACGAATATCAATTTTTCGTTTTTAAATGCGGACCTTCTCCAATTTTTGGGCGGTTCGTCGTAACCCCCTCAACCCCGCCTCTACGGCTACGGGCCTGCATGTAGTTATCCAAAACTCTCGTATTACCGTACATTTGTTTATACAAATATCACGATTGTCAATCTATCGTGCTAGCTCGCCACATTCAAAGTTGTGTATACATAATTATTTATGACGTGTGGCTATTTGAAAAGTGTTTCCATGGTTACAAGTTATTATTGGCTTCGGTTTTTTTTAATGTTTCAGTGTGAGACGTACTAATTCCTGGTCGTCACAGGTGCTGTGAAGTGTCTCGAAAGCGTCGTTTCACCGCAGGATAATATGGAATTAGTAGCCTAGCGCATAAGACACATCACTTGGGAAACAATAGAGTTAATTACATTTTGAGTATGAATTACGTAATATGATTAATATTAATTTAATAATTTATTTTATGTAACTTTGAGTTCAGTGAATAAAATTCTTCGAACCTTATTGCCGTCATCTCGTTGATTGATTTTCTTCCTGAGCTGTTCAAATTTTCGAATTACATGCAAAGAAATATATTCACAAAGATGCCTAATACTGTAGAGAAAACATGCATGACTAACATGATTTAAATAGACTTTTCTGCTAATAACCACCTCTTGGATATTGTTGCTAAGGTCCCCAGAAACATCGGGGTTTGTGGGACACCCATGTCCTTGTGGGATAAGCACGTGTTCTTAGTGATGTTGATTGGTCAGTTGCTCTACAAGACTAACATTGTTATTATTATAAACGCTCCGGAAAGGTCCATTATAAATGAGGTGAGTATGACATTACATTATTGCTAAGCTAATTAAAATAAGAAGCTGTTTAGAATTTAAAATGTAACGTACGTACTATGATACATTAACCTTAAAATATAATAAACATGTACTGTATAATTTTCTCTTAATGCTAACTATTAATCTGAAGCATACGATATCAATAGAATATTACTAAGAGTTTTTTTTTTTTTTAAATTGACAACGTAACTGCTGAATCAGCAGGTTCAAATCAATCTCAACTAGCCTAAGGCTATAATAGTTATGGTAGCCACTACATATAGGCCTAAGCCTAGACTTGCCCATGCAAACACCTAAAGTTCTAAAAAAAAAACGTGTTGATGTTCACCATGATATTCCATCAAAAATAATGTTTAAGAGATTGTCTCTTTTTGACATCATAAGACATTTTAAGTCTACATACGTTTTTGTGACAGTTGATAGAACCATTCCGAGCTGCCTATTCTTAGTTAGATTTGTAATGCGTCCTCATTCATAGTCGCCTGCGCTGCGGACCTGAAGTACGGGCGAACATTTTGACTTTATTTTTGAAAAAACACCATTACAATTCACCGGGTAACCGGAGTAGGCCTAAGCCAGAATTACTTGTATCCACTGGGATCATTAACTCCGTTAGAATTGTCTGAACGTTGATTCCATTCATGCACAAATCTTGGCACCACCTGAGCAATCAGAATAAGATTTATACTCCACACAAAGCGCTCTACTTTGAACATATAATAAGCATACATCATTTTATTCTTATTGCTAATAATAATAGTATGTAATGACAATATTATGCAAAAAATATAAACACTACGCACCGCATAATATCAACACTGTAAATTTGTGACCGTATACCAATACGTTTAGTCAAATCATAAATTGATGGGCCTCGCGTATCGATGACGTGCGAAAGTGTAACGACTGATCATAATACAGCCACTTCAAATATCGATTAATTTACATATAAAATGTGTCACTCGAAATGTAGACATTGTATTACATATAATTGGCTTTTATTATTTGAAGAGACGTTGTCATATGAAAATGCCATAAAACCACGAATATGATGTTTTACGTGTTTCTCTTCTTTCAGCGATAAAACTAAATAAAATTAATGTTTAATATTTCTTACGGTTGTCAGCCATATGAGATACCATTAGCCCTATTTATAGC